>NC_137603.1:24293416-24380916 GCF_963280865.1 Gymnoscopelus braueri
AACTCACGTTTTTTAAGTGAAAGTGTTTAGGTGTGTCTGTTGGTTTTATAAATACTGAATCAGTGAAAAGTATTAACAAGAGTCTAGTGAATAAATAATAACTACTTCGGATTCATTGGAACATAGGTTCTTTTTTCCATTTGCTGAAAAGCCCGACAGCGATGATATACTGTATAAACTGAAACTCAAAACTTTTTTTAGTTAACTATATTAACACCTGCCCTCCATGTCATTTTAATGCAGATCTTTGGCTTCCTGGTGACGTGCGTGTTCGGCGTCAACACCTTCCTGGCCCTGCGGAGATGGCGGCGCGGGGATGGCGGCGCTCAGGGCGTGGCCCAGAGCAGCGAGTACATGCGAGCGCGCACCGCGTCGCGCGGCGAGATGGAGGCACGACCTGAACTCGCATGAAGAAGGACTTGACTTGGCGGGGCGGTCAAACTGAGAAGGAATGGCTGCAGTGCACACAGTCACAGTGGCAGCAGCAGACAGCCTGACAAAGGAGAAGGAACGCACACCTATGTTAAGGAGGTGCTGACCACAGTAGACGCAGAACTGTTTGGAAGAAGGGGGTCGCACAGCTCATAACCACGATGCGATACTGTTTTATTTAAAAAGAAAGATGATAACCAACGTTTCGACGGTATAGTCTAGGAATGGGACGCTAATCGTTTTTATCGTATATCGCGATAACAAACGCTCACAATAATCATATGGCGGAGATTTTTATTTATCGTGAAATTGTCCCTCGTACACTGGACATGGGTTGGCTCTGTACCTTTTTCCGTCTACAACAAATTTCTTTGCCAAAAATAGCAGATCTGCTATGTTTGGCTTGGCTAATGTTCCTTCTTATCTTCTTATCCTTGATTCTTCCCTTGATGTCCAGCACCGGGCCTAAATGCAGGCGTGGGATGTGCACACAATTTTCTCTGTGGCTAATGTTCCCCCCAGAATATGGACGCTGGGGTGCAAGTGGTTACCAAAGGTGGTATTTTAAGAGTTTTAAGCATATTTTGATTATTGCGATAATATCGTTAATTGCAATTATTTTTGGCCACAATAATCGTGACATGAAATGACCATATCGTCACACCCAGTGTAGTCTTCCTCAGGGTTTTGATGCTGAGGAAAACTATACTGTCCAAACATTGGTTGTCATCATTTTAGAATAAAACAGTATTGCATCGTAGCTACGAGCTGTGCCTCCTGCCATCGGACATGGCACTGGATTTCATAATTACTGAGTGCAATGCCATCATCTCACCCCCCCCCCCCACCACACACACACACACACACAAAAAAACATGATGATCTTCAGCCTTACAAAACGTGACCCAAACTCACCACTTTCTTGAGTTTTCTCTTATATTGTTTGCCTTCACTCCAGGACTGAATAAGTCCTCGTTTCATAGCCACATAACGTATACATCAGTGGTTCTTAAAGTGGGGTCCGGGGACCCCCCAGGGGTCCTTCACAGGGTTCCAGGGGGTCCCCAGCTGAATTGGTTAATATAGCATCAAAATCAGTTTAACCACTTATACATTGGATTTTTGAAAATAGCCGATCTGCTATTTAAACAAAATCTTGGAATATTTATGAAACATTTTAACAACATGTATCTTGTATGGAGGGGTCCCTGGCACACAATGTTTTCAGATGGGGGTCCGCAGCCAAATACATATTAATATGGGGGTCCTTGATTTGAACCACTGGTATTACATTAGGACTTCATTTACCTGACATTCAGTCTATGGAGAAACACAGTAAAACTCTCCACAAGTTGGAATTGGGTTGAGGTGCATTGAAATGACACATTCATGAGATATGGATATTTTAATGAAGCAGACGGAAAGAATACTTCAGTGCTGCGTCGTGGAGGGTTTAAGTGATTTCATTCTTCATCGCGAGGTGGTGTCTCGTCGTGAGAATAGCCAACCTACAAGCTCACAACGCCTCGCAGATGCGCCGCGCTGTGAGCTTGTAGGTCTGCTATTCTCGGTCATCTACGCAATTTAACACTTTGGTAACACTTTCTATGAAGCTCATGTCTATAATGCAATATTATCTGCTTATAACACTATAATTATAGTTATAAGCACTTAACAATGATCATGACACATTATTAAACAGTTTATTAAACAGTCAAGTATGAATGCATTATAATCTCCTTAACAATGTATAATTATAGTTGTAAGTACTCGTAAGTACTCATAATGCTTTATTACAATGTTTAAACATTATAAAACATGTTATATTGACCTGCATGGTCAAGTATCTTAAGACTTATAATAATTGTTGGTCACTCATGGAATTTTTATTTTGGCCAGGGTGGTTGTAATACATTCTAATAATTTAAATAATGCATTATTATCACTCTTATAATGCATTATAGAATGATTATATGGTGGACCACTAATTGGTTATTGGTTGCTTTAAGTAAAGTAATGACATTCCTGAAGGTGTATGGAGGTATTGATATACAGTATATTTTTCACTTTTATTAATTTATTAATTAAAGCACCCAATGACATGCATTATACAATTATTATAATGTATTACAAATATGAGACTTAATACATAAAACACTATGATCCTTGTTAAGAAAATGTCCATGAGCGCTTTATAATTGATAATATAATTGTATGAATATTGTTATGAAGCATTATGAATATTTGGGTTATAGGCAAGGCAAGGCAGTTTTATTTGTATAGCACATTTCAACAACAAGGCAATTCAATGTGCTTTACACAGAACATCAAGCAAAGGAAACACAATATACAATGACATTAGGATGCATAAAACAGAAGAAGTAAAAAAATATAGTTACAGTACAGAAGAGAAAGGGAAAGAAAAGAAAAGAAACCCAAACAAAGAGTGGCAGATAATATTGCATTGTTATCTGCTTTATAATGCATTGTTAAGTGTGTTTTTATTATAGAGTTATAGACATGGGCTTCATAGAAATGAATTGTTACCAAAAACCTTTTGCGAAAGGAGAATGTGCAACTGTTAATGGAAGATCAAACTATTGCATGATTTGCTCAAGCCCCTGTCTATGGAATCTGTAATGGTACGTGTTAACAAAGCTGCTGCAGTCATAGGAACAGCCACCCGCAGAGGAAACGTGACATTAACTACTTGAACCCCAGCCCCTATTCTGGGGGAAACATTCGCCAGAAATGGCCGATCTAATGTGAGATTTCGGTGTAGAAGGAAACAAGAGCAGACCGAGTACAGTTGCAACTCTGTTTCCCTGAGAATAGAGGCTTGAAGTAGTTAATGTTCTAGTCCTGGGTTCTTCTGACATCAGCCTTTTTGCAACTGTACATGAGAAGGGTTCAATACAGTGGTTAGAAACGTTTAATTTTAAACACTAGACATGTTGTTATGAATGAAAGGATGAATGAAGATTGTCTTTCTTTTGCCCTGACTGGTTCTAATGTATTCCTTTAGCATGTGATTTTTAGCCACTGTAAAAATCCTTTGCTGCCAGCATAATACGGTATAACTGTAACGCATCTGTCCGACTGCAATGAAGTGAGTTGAGGGATAGATGCAATTTTCGAACACAATGCTGCCAAAGACTTGGCAAACCCACGAGACCAAAATATATTGTGTGACTGCCTTCATAATGTCAGGATTTGTCTTGTGAGAGTTATGTGAGTGAATTGATATACTGATGCCCTGTTAAGTGCTAGACTACAATTTTAAACAAAGAATAGAGTTCTAAAAAACAAAGCAGAGAGACTGTTGAGTCACAGAATCCAGCTCCAATAATGATGCAGGATGGCATTGCAGAAATGGAATTGAGATGTATTTGTTTTGTAGGACGGTGTGCATATGATGTTGGCTGATGATTTCGTAGTAGTAGGTATAATGATTGTTTAATATGTTGTTAAATATTTTACTATTTTATAAATCCAGGGCCTCAGGAAATAGAAATGAATGAAGGTACGTAAATGTGGTACATTTGAAAATAAGAATCCACAGGTGAGTTAAAGATCAGTGTGTACTTAGAGTATGTATATCTCAGGTATTGACATAGACATGATGATTTTTAAGACTGATTGAAGTGAAATTGCAGTGTGCCTTGACCTGAAAGCTGTTTTTTCCCCCCTGTTTTTCCTTCTTAATAACTTTCAACCCAGAATCCCTATTTTGGGCGTGTCATTATAGGCAAAATGTTTGAAAATCTACAGTCATTTTTTTGTTCTTCAAATGTTTCAAAAATAACAAATAGCGACACATTGATCTTGTAGATCTGCTATGTGTGCTATTCGTCACAGGACAAAGTATATGAAATGGTTTATCAGTGGCCATGACAGGACTGGGGAACAGATGATTTTGTTTGACTTCACAAAAAGAAGAATCAAGAAGACTTGATTGCATTAGAAAATGTCTGCATTTGTGTCATTTTTATCAGATACTATAAAATATTATTAAACCCCTCTATGAATCCACAATGCATCTGTCATGTGACTTGTGATATTGAAATACAGAACTCGAAGATGTCTCATCACTCCTTCAGCATATTTTTTTTTACCTACTGTAGCTACTGTACTTGATATACAAACGGTAGGCTTGAAAACTGCTCATATATGCCTGTGTCTTGGTAGGGGTAATGAAGAAAAGTTGACATAACATTTGTGTGTTTCTTTTTTTAATCATTCTAATATATTTGTTTGTATCTACACCAGTGTCATTCAATATGTATGTTCTATGAATTGTTTGAGACCTCTGTATGTATATGTGGCTTATGGTAATGTTTGTACATATAAGGGAGTGATGCTCTAGTCTAAATGGACTGAACAGCACCATCTCCTGGTCTTTGTCTAAATTATATTTGACAACAATGGACCAATCAAGGCCTGATGTAAATGGCTTTGAATTGTGTTTGAGGGAACATTACCTAACTTCATCAGTAACTGATTCTTATGGACTGTTAGTGGTAACCTTTAATAGAGATTGACAAACAATGTCAGAAATGTGTTTGAATGTAGCTTCAAATTGAATAAGGTGAAGTACATTTGATTTGTTTAACTAGACATTAAATGTCTAGTACATTTTACACAGCCTCAAAAATAGGCACATTGACAGCTAGAAAAACTGAGAATTTCTCATATTGTTTGGATGATTTAAAAAATGTGTTCAGTCCCCAGGTGTGGTGCCCAGGATTACTTTGAATTGACAATCAAATGTATTTATATTGGTTTCTCATTTACATCAAAAGACGTCACTGGTTTCTAGTGTGGTGTAACAATATTCATTTGTACAGCCACCTATGTATGCATTATTTAGTAGCAATCTGTACATCACGAAAACTTTACAGAAAATCACAAGGGTGTCATATCCTGAAAAAAATGACCATTACATTTTAAAATGTTAAGACACTAGATTATACCTAAATGTATTAATAAAGTAAAACAGAAATGCCGAGCACCATTTTACCAACTGTGCTTCATAGCAAAGGTCATATCCAGATTTCAAAACCTGTAACTATGTTGAATTGCCTGTAATATTGGCAAAGTTAGAAAATGGCCTGTTTTAAAGTGAGATGCTTTTTTCTTTCCTTTTAGCTATGTGGTCTGTCAATGATAACGTTTTTCTTGTACATCACGATGCCGTACTTAACTGTATTTTTGTATTTGAAACATAAATTCAGCATCAGTATAGTTTATAGTGACAATTTAAATAAAAATGATTTGGGCACACAAGACACAAGTGGTCTATTTTTATCTAAAACATTTATAAACAAAAGGGTGAAAAATTCTGTCCAGAATTTCTTCCCAACATTATCTGTCATTGTTGAGCAATAAGTATTTTTTAACTCGCAGTGGTTAAAGACCAGTTTTTTTTTTTATGTGACTGAATGTAACTAGTAGTGCAGTTTCTTTTACAGTACAGTTTCTTTTTTAATATCAATGCCTTGCTGGATAACACTTGCTAATGCATCCCATGTCTATAATGCAGTATACACATACTTATAAGGCATTATAATCTGCTTATAACACAGATAATTATAGTTACTAGACCATACCCGTTAGCGGCATGAGCACCCAAAGTATGTGCAGTGTGGGTTATGTGCTGTGCACAGACAGTATATGAGGGATGGAAAGTGACTTTGTACTTGGTACCTGCAACAGGCTGAGTGTCAGGCTAGCATGGTGGCTCACTGTGTTAAGAAATTCGCTGGTCCTGGGTTCAAATCCCACGAAGGGTGGCCTACTTTACTGCTAAACATATTCTTTGGCAAATATGTGATTTCGGATCGGGCCCCTGAATTTAGTATGCATCTCACATAATATTTAGCTACTAAGCTTTCAGACATGCTAAAAAGTAATCAAATATCACAATGTAGAAATACTCTGAAGTACAAGTCTGGTATTCAAAATTTACGTGAGTAAAAGTGCTAGTATTGGCATCAAAATATACTTAAAGTACCAAAATAAACATACTCATTATGCAGAATGTCCCATTTCACAAGTTTTCAAAATGTATGAAAGTCTTTAAAATCACAGATCTACAAGCTGTCGCGATGTAACGTGAGCATGTAAATTGGCTATTTTCCATACTTTTGCTTGACACTCATATAATTAAGCATAAAATAGGGCATATATGTATGGGGGGGAAAACATTTTCTGCCTGGCAGCGACAATTATTCATCTGCTTGAACAACAAAGCCACACCACTTTGTAAAAGCTGCAAGGAAGAAGGTATTGGTCTACGTTTATTCCTGCAATTTCTTTCACAGTTGTGAAAATGTTAAGCTAAGTCCAAACACTTTGATGCCAGCAGGTCCAGAAATACTCATAATATTTTGAATTGACAATGCAGTTGTACCACATAAACAGTATAGTTTGCATTTCGAATATAAACATTAAGGTTTTCTTGTGCATTTAATTCAACAGCATTCCTTGACAGAGGACAGAACAAGATAAAAATGCAATTCAACACAGTAAATGTATTCAAATATATGACATTATCAAACTAAACAAGTGGTTCTAACCCATTGTTATGTATACAATTCTGTCTGTGTTTGTAACCCCCACTCAAGCACATAAGACAGGTAACAAAGTGTAACAATAAAAGGAGAATTTCCATTCTTATACTGCCATCCCAATAATCACACAATTATTATAGTTTTACAAACAATATAGACATTTTTAGCTATAGCAAGCAAAATCGGTATTAGACAGAGGGTGTACCAGCCAACCTGCTGCCAATCTATTCAGTCATACAGTAAACATAATTTGTTGGAATAACAAAAACAAATACTGTGGCATATGCCGATTTGTCCACTGAAAACAAAAATGTCTTCAGAATTCCCAAACAAACGCCTTATAACACTGGGTTTTTAATAAACTTTTCACTAAATTATGCAATTTAGATTAGATTAAGGCTCTCTGTATTTTTTTTTATTACCCAGAATTCATTGGGTATTAGTGTTCTAGTTTGACTAACAATGGGCTTTCAATACAGGGTCACTGTGCATCCCCAAGAACAATCAGTAACTATTAAGATATGGGCCATTATTACTAAAACTGCCCTTGGCCACATGAAGAAACAATACTCAGTCTGCTGTAAATGCATATTGAAGCCCTCAATATGACATTACAGACTATTCACAGCTTTGCAACTTTCAGGATCAGGTTCAAAAGAGAGGTTGAAAGCACAGCTAACATATTTTCCAAATATAGACTAGAACATTGTAGATGAAATGGTGAAAACAAAAGCTATTCGCAGTGAGCAGTGGAATTTAAAGAAAACAATACACAATTCAGGAGTTTGTTTTCCTGTATGTGTTGGTATGTGTAACATTTCAGATATTTCCAGAAGGACTTTTCAAATAAGATCACTGAAGGCCTGGATTTTGTACCAATTGATGGTGTTAATTGTTTTTACCATCTAGATACAGTAGGAATGTACTGTACACACTGTATAGAGCGAGCTAAAGAATTCTCGCATTTAGTTTATGCATCTACATGTGCCATTGCTGGACAATACATTTCAAATCCAAATGCTGTTCAGTGCATTAGTAATTCACCAACAATCATGAAAACATCAAACATAAAATGCCTTCATTTATCACTGAGGAATGATGGAAGATGTGTAACATTCTAGATGTCAGAGTAACAGTAGCTGTCTCTGAGCATCTCTGTTCCTCTTGCACAACTTGGATGTAAACAAAAAATGTATTCGCTGGTGAGGATACCTGGAGTGAACTGTTCAATCTGAGTCCGAGTCTGAAAGTCCATCATCTGCAAAGAAAAAGTCATAGGTCAATTAAAACTAACTCTTCTATCATGACTACTGTCTTCTCCAGTATGTACTGTACTTCCTTAGTCTCACATAGCCAGTCGTATCAGAGATCTATCTACCTAATAGATGTCAGGTGACATCTAAATTCAATGTATGGAGTGGACTACTAGAACAGCAGAGAAATCCTCAGCTAACAAGCCTACGCCAACTGCATTGAAAACAAATTACATCACTGTCCCAATATAAAGGACCAGCCTAAAGTCTTTCCATTGGTTCTGCATTGATGTTATTTTTTAAATCTCCAGATCGTTTTCCACCCAGTTCAAGCGGCGCCCCTCCACTGAATTTAGATGTCATCATCATATCCTTTATTTAGCCAGGTAAAATATACATTGAGATAAAAATCTCGTTTCCTAGAGTGACCTGGCTAAGAGAGCAGAATAAACACAATTACAACAATAAACAAACAATACAAGTATCACATAATACAAATGTCACAGACATATTAGTAGACGGAGAACTCTAATTCGTCTGGATAAGTGAGACTAGTACTGTAGTTCCTGTTAGCTTGCTGCTGTAAAAAAAAAGTAAGTGAAACTAAAGTCTACTATCTGTGGTTAAACTTCCCTGCCAGGTTGAATTCACCCCATGGAACAAATGTACACAATATGAACCTTGTTTCAAGTTCTTACTAACCAGTGGCTGCACTATGACTTGTGAGTGCACTAGTAGAACATTATGTCAACAATACAGTGGTGGACAGTAACTAAGTAGGCTACAATTACTTTCAAGCTCATGACTTTCACTCCGCTACATTTCAAACAGAAATATTGCACTTTTGACTCCACTACACTACTAAAGATGTGAATGAGTCATAAAGCGTATGAGCTTGTCTTACCCTGACGTCTTGGTGCTTCGTCATTTGACTCCCCTCCATGCTTGAGGAAGTCAGCCAGGTCATTAAAGATTATGTAAAAATCCAAGGCAAAAACGATAGTGGCAATGAAACCGAAAACCTGTGAAGAGAATGGTGTTTGATGTTGTTGCTGGCAGGCAGAAAACTTGTATTTCCATAGTATGTCATCTTAAAAAGTATTAACAAGAGCTTGTGACTAAATAATAACAACATTGGATCGATTGGAATACAGGTTATTTTTTCCATTTCCTGAAAAGTAACGGTTTATCAATACAGTCACTTTATCAATACAGTGTCAACCTGCAGGTAAGAATAGCAATCTGCTATTCGGCCAAATTTTAAAACATGCTGACAAAAATAGGCAATAATATTGATAAACATCCAATTTAGAAGCGTGTGTGCGTCTTTGTTAATGTATAGCAGGTACATTAATAATGATGATCATGTAAGCTTTGACGACTTTACCCCAGCAGCTCTGGAGGCACCATCTGAGTACTTGGACACAGACATTATGGAGATGATGAAATACAGGATGGAGGCACTCACACATCTCAGGAAATCCTTGAAGAGAAAAAAAACCCCACATAATTAATCCTTGGGAGTGACACACATTGTTATGGGATATTCATTTATATTTTGTTTGCCGCACATGGAGGGTCTAGATCAGTGGGTCTCAAACTTTTTCATGTCAAGGACCCTCAAATTAATATGTATTTGGGCCACAAACCCCCATCTGAAAACATTTTGTGCCAGGGACCCCCCCATACAAGATGTGTGTTGTTAAAATGTTTCAGAATGTTTTGTCAAATCTTTTCCAGATTTTCTTTAAAATAGGCGATCTAAAGGCTCACAACGCGTCACATCATGCTGTGAACTTGTAGATCAGCTATTTTCAAATAGTATACAGGGTCCCCAGGGATCCCCGTCAAGGACCCCTGGGGGTCCCTGGACCCCACTTTGAGAACCACTGGTGTAGATGTGCCAGTGGATCAGTATGCAGAGAGCTTTCAATTATTTTGTGTTAAATGTGTTATCACCATAAGAGGCCACTGGAACCCTTTAAATCTCTCATTGAACTTGGTGGAATAGGCAAAAAGCATGAAGAGTGCCAGCAGGAACTCAAGGAGGGGCGCCGTGACGAAGGCTGCTGCTGTAGACGCCGCAAAACATGTAAACGATATGAAGGACAGAGCCTAAAATGACAAGAGACAAGGAATGAAAGCATTAATGTCAAATGTGCATAATTTCAAAGGTTTAAAAATACACAAGCTGATGATTTACCTATCTGGCTGTATCTGCTCCCTTCTCAATTTTGTTCCATTTGTGCTGTATAATTTATAACTGGTCTATTCATGACAACCTTCAGGTTGCAGCTCTTTCATATGTGTATATGATGGTTGCTCTTTTCTGTCTGTGTCTGATCCTTGTTGTTGTTGTTTCTCTTTTTTCTGACAATGGCTGTGTTGAATTGTTAAAACAAAAAAGACACAAGCTTCTGATAAGCTGTATGTGTGTGCAGACTGTGCACACCACTTCAGTTTTCAGTTATTGTGATTTAACCGCACATCTCTCCCTTTTGAGAAAAGCTGTGATTCACACACAGGCCTACTTCCTGTATCCAGCTTTAATGAGATACAGCTGTTGAAAGACAATGTTTATTCACACTGGTTGCACAGCATAACATTTCTCTCTCTCTCTCACACACACACACACACACACACACACACACACACACACACACACACACACACACACACACAGTGTGTGCCCACGCAGCAGCATGGATGCAAACAGATACTACAGTTAAACTTTGCTTTCACGGTGAACTCTGACAAAGTGTGTCTGCTACTACAGTATGTGAACCAGTTGACCATTGGTTAATGGGTCTGGTAATAACCTGCCTTGCCTTGACTCTTTTCCCTAGTGAGCACTAACTGGACACAAACTGGGAGTGTGGGCAAGTCCTGACACTGTAATCTCAAGCAGACTCAGCCATCTTGTCTTTGTTGCAGCCAGTCATCAAATCTACACAGACTGGGACGTTGGCCTGGGGGTAGAACCCCCCCCCCCCCCTGTGTTAACTAAAACTAAAACTGCTGTGGCTGCTGTTCCCGCAGACGCTGCCCAAGTTTACTGTACATTATTCTACATAAAATTAATGCTTCTGAGCAGCCTCCAACCAGGGCAGCCACTATTGATTATTTACTTAGCGATTATTCTATCCATTACTTTCTCGATTAATTGAATAATCGATTTAGCCCTTAAGCATTATTTTATTATAAATTTTATACTTCGTCGCACAGCTGTGTCGTGCACAAATCTTTAAAATAGCTGATCTTCAAACTCATAACTTGTCCCGTTATGAGCTTGTAGATCGGCTATTTTCACTATTTTTGAAAATGTTTGAGACTTTTCGCCAATGTCCAAAATGGGGATTGATTATTAACTGACTATTTTATTAACTTATTGATTATTTTATTTGTAATCAATTGAATTGATAGATTAGTTGGATTCACTGTTGAACCCCTAACTTCAACACTGTTGTTGTTCTGGGAGAACATCGAGGCCACATAATTGTATGAAGAAAAGATCACCTTCTGATCATCACTAGTTTGAATTTGCCATGAAGTAAACCACTTCCTGTACCGGAAATGTCTTCATAATATTGCAACCATGACAGTGGAGTGTGTAGTCTACCACTACTGTACTGTATGCTGATAAAGTCACAATGAGCTTTTAATTACATTATAACATGCTTTTTTCTTCAAATGTTTTTCAAATATATATTGCATTCAACAACTTTATATAAGGTACAGGTTTGTATTCCTTCTACACTTATCCTCAAGAAGTTCCCAGACTGGACATGCAAAAGGAACAGAATGACACCAGCACTTTCAACACACATCATTTTGTACCAACCTGATGAGACACATTATGTGCAAAATTATTTTGGAAATGAACAGTGTTTAGAAGAGAGGAGGTCGCACAGCTCGTAGCAACATGCAAAAAACTTTTTCTTAAGAAACCAAAGACAAAGTCTTCAGGGTTTTTGACCTTGAACAGTGACCATATGACAAGCTTTAGTGCTTCACACAGGTTTTTATACCATTTCAAATACAGCGAGGAGTGTATATCATATATCTTACAAAATGTCAGTTCATACATCTAGCATCTGACATGGCCTTGAAATAGCTGCAATTGAAACACACAGCAAGCCATACAAGGTGCTCTGATGAACTGTTTATAGAAGCACGGTGAGATTTGTGACTGACTAAATACTGCCCGAGAACAGTTAACAATAGCCTATAAGCCTTGTTGTTTTCATCAGAGGCCTAAATCTAGTGGTCCAGCATCACTGCATATGGGCTGCTGCTTCGTTATGACACAGACAGTACAATAAGACCATTAAAATGGGGTGCTTCGTGCCAACATGAAAAGCAGTTCTGCTGCCACAAATATCTGAGGTGGCTGGCAGCTCCAATGCTGTGCTTTTAGCACAGGTGTCTTATGTTAAAAAAAATAATGATAATAATAAACATGAGATAAGACCTTCATTGATCTCACGGGGGAATTCAGTTGCCAAAGGCAGTTAAGATACAGATTACAGGGCAAGAAAAGTACTGTAGATACAGCAGGGTAATAGACATCACACTCAAAGAAACAAAATGGTGACACTGAAGTCTTGTGCAGCAGCCCGCACGCACGCACGCACACACACACACACACACACACACACACACACACACACACACACACACACACACAGTTATTAGAGGCCATACAGTTTTATGTTTGACAGCCAAGGGGTGAGGAGGATCACATTTTGATGTGGGAGTGAACAACCATTGTTGAAGCAGACAGATCTCCAGTGCCTCGGGGCAGGGAAATGGGTCCATGGAGCCCTCCCTGCATTTATACTCTACAGAAACAGAGAACTGTGCCTTTTCAGAGCGATGTGAATAGAGATAGCAGTGTCCAAGGCTGTACTCTCTCATTGTCACATGATAATGTGACGACTGACGACACATTGGGATCATGTATGGCAAGGTCTGCTGGATTTATGGTCCACGTGAAAACAGTCTAAAAGCTTTTTTTCGCCCAGATTATCATTCGCTTTACCCTAATAAAGACTTTTGTAATGATGTGAAGTTAAAAAAGCCGAAGTAACGGGACAACTGTTCAAATAAGAGACCCATCCCTCATGGTGGAGTAGACACACCCCCGTTTTCTTTTCCTGTTCTGCAGCCTATACTTTCATTTCATTTCAAAACAAAAGGCATTTTAAAAACTAAATATAATGTGTTTTTGCTGATTGCAGAAACTGTGGGTATAGCATAGGCTAGATCTGGATCCAGTAAGCTATCGATCAGTTCATCTTTGACCAAAATGCTGGCTATAGTAGGCTACGATTCTAAACCAATCGCTAAAGATTCTAATAGAAAGTATCCAACTTTAAAGTTCGTAGTTTACCACAATACGTTATCTCTATTGTTTCATTATTATCAGGCTGTTAGCCGCCACACCAACGCTCCTCCCTTGACTAATGCAAAACTTGTGATGGAGACTGCATGTAGCCTATAGAAAATGACAGATTTGAAAGAATACCAAAACGCTCGCCCCAAAACACAGTCACCCCCCCGGGGCAAATCCGACGGTATTCACCTGGTATTCCTAAACGTTTCCTAAGTGAACCTATTATTCCTAAACTTAACCTCGAGTAAAACGGTGCCTAAAAACCTAACCTTATTCCTAAACGTAACCTCAGTAAAGCTATGCCACCTTATTCCTAAACTATGCCTAAAACCTATCCTTATTATTCCTAAACCTATCCTCAGTTAAACATAATACAAATACAAGAACCGCTGGGGGCGAGCGGTCCGCGAAAGAAAATGGGGGCGAGCGTGTTTTGGGGCGAGCGTTCCGGTTACCATTTGAAACGGTACAAACTTTAATCAAGATATTCCAATGAGTTTCCATGGTTATGATGACCCTGATCGTGGAATAATTAGAAACTATAACTGGCATAAAAACGCACAATTGCGCAATTTGACTTTTACGCATTAGAGCCATTTAACCCATGGCTAACCCAACCAATGTAAAACACTTCTTACCACTTCAGCAATAAGAAGCATTCCTTTCCGTGAAGTGGCGAACTCTCTGCTGGGGAGAATGGAGAGTAAAACACCTTCACGAGGTCCTGGTCCAGTGGAAGCGGGAGCCTCAATATCCCCCATATTGTGAAGATCTGTCTTTGTCTGCTTTAAACAGCGATCTGAAATAAATCAACTCAACTAAAGTAACTTGAAGAGAACTGGAGGCGTGCTGCTTCTTGACAGTGGAAACGGAAACAATGACACTGTGCGGAAACGCAGAGTGCTTCACAAAGGCGCAACATCTGCATTCTCCAGATGTGAAACGCGATGCCCCGAGTAGGTAGCAGTGGTGGAAAAACTAAAAGTACTCACATTCTTTACTTAAGTAGAAGTATCAACACTGCAGTGTAGAACTACTCTGTTACAAGTAAAAGTCCAGAATAAAAAATTACTTGAGTAAAAGTACAAAAGTATTGGTATGAAAATGTACTTAAAGTACCAAAAGTAGAAAGTACTCATTATGCAGAATGTCCCATTTCACAAGTTTTCATATGAATAAAATGTATTAAAATCGTTTGAAAATAGCAGATCAAAAAGCTCACAAAGCATTGTGAGCTTGTAGATCTGCTATTTTCAAATAGCCAAAATGTATATAGGTGTGTGAAGTGGTTAATGTGTTTTGTAATAATAATCAAAATCTACAAAGTAACTAGTAACTAAAAGTTTGAAATTCAAATAATTGTAGTTGAGTAAAAGTACAATATTTGCCTCTGAGATGTAGAGTAGAAGTAAAAGTATAGAAAATTTGAAATACTCCAGTAAAGTAAAAAATACCTCAAAATTTTATTTCAGTACAGTAGGCTACTTGAGTAAATGTACTTAATTACTTTACACCTAGGTAGTCGCTAGGAGTGGTGGACAAAGTAGGCTAGCCTACTCACAGTACTTACTTACTTATCCTCTTCGTCCCGGTTGGGGCATAAGGCCGCAATCATACACTGCCACTGAATCCTGTCTCGTGCTTTGGCCTGCGCTTCGTCCCAGGAAAGACCCATCTCCTTCAGCTCCATCATCACTGTCTTTCGCCAGGTGATCTTTGGTCTACCCCTCTTTCTCTTCCCAACTGGGGTCCATCTCAAGGCAACTTTGGGTAGCCTTTCATTGGGCATCCTCAATACATGACCGAGCCATCTTAACCTCTGTTTCCTTATCAGATAAGGAGCTTATCTCAAGGGACATATGCCTGTCTTCTTATAAAGTTCCTCATTCGAGATTCTATTTGGCCAAAATATGTTGCAGATCCTACGTAAGCAGCTATTGTGGAAAACGTCAACCTTTCTCATATCCTGTTTTGTTCCTCTCCAGCACTCAGAGCCATATAGCAGGACAGACTTAACATTGCTGTTGTAGAGCCTGAGTTTGGTTTTAAAGCTATATTGTTTAGACTTCCAGATGTTGGAAGTCTAAACAATATAGCCTTAAAACCAAACTCAGGTCTAGTACTCTTGGTGAAATATTACTCAACTAGAAAAAAACAGGTCTCTGCCAGGTCAGCTAGGTTATTGTGGGCCAGCAATGTTCGGAATTTGCCAATCAGGATGGAATATGAAAAATCAGACAGATCCGTCTTGATCACTTGATAATGTGTACCGATTTGCGTGATGGACAAAAAAGTTTGGCAAAAACCTGCCTCCTGGTGGCGCTATAATAGGGCAATGTTAACAGGGTGGCATTTGTTCCTCAACGTAGTGCGAATGTGCGTGCAAAGTTTCATTGCAATCGGACGCTGCGTTCATGATTTGCGGCATTTTGTTAAAAACGGGCCACTCCTGCAAACTTTAGATGTCAATCTTAGCCAATCAGGATAGCATATGAAAAATCAAACAGAGCCATCTTGATCACATGATCAAGATCATATGTACGATTTGCGTGAAGGAGAAGGAGTTATATAATATATATATATTATTTTACATAAGCTGGCCTCCTGGTGGTGCTATAAAAGGCAGATGTGAAAAATGCAGGGCAAACGTTTTTCCTTGGCCTCTAGGGAGTGCTCATAGAAAGTTTTACACAGATTGGTGCAGTTATAGGTAAAAACACGAATGATTTGAAAGATTTCAAGTGGCATTTCTTCCTCTGCCTAAAGGGAATGTGCGTGCAAAATTTCACTGAAATCGCAGGCTGTGTTCACGATTTGAGACATTTTGTTCAAAACGGAGCACTCTTGCAAACTTTGGAAGCCAATCGAGATGGAATATGAAAAATCTGAAAGACATGTTTCGTTTAATGACTATAGAGATACTGTGTACCAATTTGCATGATGTTTGGACAAAATCTGTAGATGTACTGTCAAAAGAAATTGCCTCCTGGTGGCGCTATAACAGGCCCATGTGAAGAATTTGGGGCAGAGGTTCTGCTCTGGCATCCAGGGATTGTGGGCACAGTTTCGCTGCGATCCAGCCAACCGTGCCGGAGATTAGCTGTTCACAGTCAGACACAGGGACACACACACGGATGGACGGACAGACAGGGTGCAAAACATATTCTCGGCCATGCCTTTCGGCCTGGTGGAGACAACTACAACAACAAGTGAAAGTTGCTCTGTCCAAATTGTATTTGAGTTAAAGTACAGGAGTTGGTAGTACAAATTACATCTTTTTTTTATTTCTTTTTTAATTGACATTCCAGACATTTTCAACAAATATTAATAGGCTAATAGCCTATAGTGAAAATAGCAGCTGTGAGCTGGTAGATATGTTATTTTCAATATATTTGAAATAGGCCATAAAGCTGCAGTGGGCCAATATAAGTTTAAATAACTTTTCTGAGTAACAGGGGTCTCCCCATCTCTCCAGCTCTTTAATAAACAGAAAATATTGGGATACCAATTTTATCCAATCAGGCGAGAGAACTACTATGTGACTACTCAGTGTGAAGGCCTACTAGTCTATCAATGTACTAATACAGGATAAACAAGTGCAATTGGAAGTGATGACACAAAGAAATGAGCTGGAACACTATAAAATTTAAGCTGATAAATGGGTACTTAATCCTGATTGGCTGAAATTGGCAACCCACCTGAAAATGTATTTTGTGTTTATTAAATTAAAGATCTGGAGAGATGGGGAGGCCCCTGTTACTGAACAAACACTCTATAGCAATGATTATATCAGTATATAGAGCTTTAACCTTTCAACAAAAAAGTTTTGTTTTAACCAAAACGAAAGGATACCTAGTGAATTTGAACCAACAACCTTTACAATGTATGTCTCTAACATATCTCCCGTGCCACAGAGGGACAGCAGATCACTGTGACAACTAAATATCTAAAGGGAAATAAGATTTGCACACTCAAGTTCTGCATGCAATTTCCATATTTATTGTACCAATATTTTGACTGTAGCCTTCTTCAGGGCATTACCAACCTTGTTTGGCATCATTTTGTATACTTATACAAACAGAAAAAACAACAATTGTGAGGAAAACCATTACAAAACCATGGGGAAGATTGGCATTATAGCCGTAATAGAGGTGTGGTAAAATCACGTCAGAAACGCATTTAATGCTTGTGCTTGAGAACGAAGAAAAGCATATGACATGGAATATACTTTATATTGTGATGCCCACAACGCCCTATAGGAAACTTGTGGATAGCTTTTGTAAAAGTAAGCTGCCTATTGTCTAACCATAACATTTTCTGAGACATTGTCAACATTCTCGAACAAAGTTCATAAGTAATTCATATGAAATAAATCAATGTCTATTATAAATAGACCCATGAATTAATCTATATTATCTTTTTACTCTGCGTAAATGACTAAAATGTACAGTGTAGCAGCTACTGAACATCCTATTTGTTTTTAATACTATATAATAAGGACCCAACTTTTAAAACCACATTACATGGTACAGGAAGACAATTCTTGAAAAGACAAGTACTGTACACACAGGTCTTGTTAGCATACAACATTGTAATTTTACTGAGCTCAGAATCTAGTCAATAGATAAACTGGGCACCCACCTGATGGCTTAGAAAAGGTTTCTTATCCATTTAGTAGCCTACTGTACAAATTGAGTGGATTCCCCTCACTGATGGTTTGTTTATGTGTGCATGAGAAAGAAACAAAAAGACAGACAGACAGCCAGGATGAATGAACGAATGAAAGAAAGAACAAAATAAATAATAAAAAATCGAAGAAAAATAAATAAAATAAAAACAGATTTAATGTGATCAGCTGAGTATGTCAGTGCCTAGTAGAGTTGTTTTCTTCCGTCACTTGTTCATTTCTCGACTTGTTGAATGTGATCTTGTTGAATACAATGTAACTGTCTGCACACAACAGCACCACTGACATTAAACCCACGATCTGGAAGAAGAGAACACATTTAAAAATGAAATGCATCAATGGCTACAATATTAGCTACAGATCAAAACAATGGTTTGTGGTGGTGTGTGTAATCTGTGAATCAGTCCACCAAAATGTCACAGTCCAATAATAATAATAATTCTTATTGATGGAAAATCTCACCCCTCCACCCAGTGTGCCCCTCACAGTGTAGGTAGACACAGCCATCAGACTGAAGACGAGCACAAGAGCTGCACCAAACACTGAATTGAACACATCCTGAAAAGAGAAACATTTTGAAACATGAAAAGACCAAATGGTTGTGTCTCACATTCATTATTAGACCACCCTGCATAATAGCAATGTACATACTTTGCTTTGTTACAAGTATTGTCACTGGGTATGATATTTCTTACTATGAGTGGCCAGAAGAAGAAAGTCAGCTTCTTGTTCAGCTTGAGTGTGTATAATAAGAGTAGAAGACCAGTGACCAGAAACTCCAGGCCTGTAGCTGCAATGTACTTGGGTCTGGATGCTGCCGAGAAGCACACAAATGCCACAAACAGAGTCAGCTGGAACAGGGGATGAAATAAAATAAATCCAATTAGTATTTTTCACTGAAAAAAACAAAAAAACAACAGCTATGAATTGTGAAACATATGACTGGTCTGATAGTACATTTTTTGAAAGTGTTGCTAAAGCTTGTGACTGGCTTTTCACCATATATGTCCAGACGAGCAGACAGTAACAATCTACTACAGTATGTTGCACAGTATGTTGCATGTTACAGTATTAGGGATTATCACAGCCATTGATTAAGCAAATCACATCAGTGTAACTCTCTTAACACATCATGCAAGGTTGTGAGCAAACAAATTCAATCAATAGAACTATAAAGATCATATTGCACCGAGGACCACATTCCCTATGCATACAACATTGTTGGACGCAAAATATCAAATATTCATTTATTCCACATTGACTAAGATGTTAAATTAAATCATAAAACATTTTCTTGCCATGATCCCTTACGTGATCCATCCTAATATCATGACACGTAATACTTTCACAAATATGAGCGGAGGAGGAGGTGTAATAGGTTGGGCAGGTTAATACAAGACCCTGACCTATATACTGTAGATTCAATACCATGTCTGCTCACCTGGCCCTCCAGCCACTTTTCACTTAGACTTCTGAGAATATCTATCAATAAACAAATCTCTTAAATCACAGGCACGTAAAGAAATTAGAGCTACTCTACAGAACTAGAACTAGCTGTTGAACCCATTTTAAACATTATTATATACATAATAGCTCACCATCTCCGCTAGTTTCACGATGCCCCTCACAGATCTGAGAAAGGCTGTATCAACCTCCATGGCTTGTGTAAAACTAATTCTGTTTTTGTTGCAATGTCCTCAACAGCGCTTTCTGTGCCTGCTTCCTGATGAAGCAAGTTCCCCTTTAGCTGTGCAGGAAATGACTTAAAGGTTTTTTCTATGAATACGTGAAGTATATTTACACCTCAAAATGGGTGGTTATAAACACCCACAAACCCCAAAACACACATAAACACATTGCACGATTGACCTTGCCTTTTAAAATGGTGCATTTATATAGCGCTTTTTATCCAAAGCGCTTTACATAGATTGGGTGCACATTCACCCATTCACACACACATTCATACACCGATGGCAGAGGAAACCATACAAGGCACCAACTTGCTCATCGGGAGCAATTAGGGGTTCAGTGTCTTGCTCAAGGACACTTCGACACTAACTCTAGGGGGAGCCCGGGATCGAACTGGGAACCTCACGCCGCTCTACCGGCCAATCTACCCCTGAGCCACTGCCGCCCCTTTACACAAATACAGTGACAGAATTTAAGATGTACTTAGTTGGGCTGATTTGAATTCTATAGACAAGACAAGTTAGTAGCCAGTTCCTGATTTTATTTGTAAAACAAACCAAAAAAAACATCTGAATACAATCAGTGGCCATGTAATTAATACTGGTGATGCATAATCAAGCTATTAGACACTGATAGCACCATGAGCCTGTATAGGTTTGGGGGCTTGACGTGTGCCCCCCAATGTTGAGATGGCCTAAAATTGTCTCCCTGATAATAATAGCATGCTTGTTTTCACCACCTGTTTTTTTCTTAATCATTGATTGTATTATTTAAGATTCTGCCAAATGCTAAATATTTGACTGCTCTTGATCTGTGTAAGGGCTATAGGCAGGTTCCCCTTACTGAGAGAGCCAAAGACATTACAGCCTTCCGAGTTCCCTCTGATCTGTATCGCTTCACAGTGATGCCCTTCGGCCTACATGGAGCAGCAGCAATTTTTCAAAGACTCATGGACAGTGTTTTGAGAGCCTACATCGATGATGTCATCATCTACAGTTCCACATGGGAAGAACATCTCCAACACCTCACTGACATCTTCCAGCACATTCAGCAGGCCGCGCCGGTGGTCAACGCCAATAAATGCCAGCTGGTTAAGTCAGAGGTCAAGTACCTGGGGTATATAATAGGGGGAGGCCAAATCCGTAGACAAATTGACAAGATTGAAGCTGTCCAATTCTGCCCACCACCTACGACTAAACGTCAGTTCAGGTCGTTTCTAGGTCTGGTAGGGTGGTACAGACGTTTCATATGCAACTTTGCAGACAGAGCAGAGCCACTCACAGCTCTGACCCGGAAGTCCTGTCCAGTGATGGTGAAATGGACAGCAGCTTGTGACACAGCCTTCCAGGAACTCAAACAGTGTCTGTGTCAAGATCCTGTTTGGCAGAGCCCTGACTTCTCATTGCCCTTTACCGTACAGACCGATGCATGTGAGCCGCAAGCTCTACCCAAGAGAGACTCGCTATTCCACTATTGAAAAGGAGAGTCTAGCTATCAAGTGGGCTCTAGACACTCTCAGGTATTACATCCCGGGAAAAGACTTTGTTCTAGAGACTGATCATCGTGCCCTCCAAAGGATCCATATAGGATGAGGGACACAAATGGCCGAATAGCACGGTGGTACCTTTCTTTGCAGCCATATACAGTACAGTAGGTTCACTGTGAAGTATACCGTGCTGGAAAGGACAATGTGGTGGCTGATTTTCTTTTAAATCTCTTCTGAAAACACACCTATGTGTTTTTCTTAGGTCTATCTGCCTTTATTTGGCACTTCTACTTCTACTGCTATATATTGTTGACAATATGTTGTTTATTGCTTGGTTGTCTGCAGTTTTTAACATGTCTGTAAAGCCTTTGTAAAATTGCTTAGAGAAGCGCTACACAAATAAATTCATTATCATTATATAGGGGAGACAACAATGAGTTTCATCCTGGCATTTGCCAAGGCACCAAGGCCGGCCAATCACAGCGCGTCCTCGCCGGACAAGATGTTGGCTACCATGTTATTTGTGTCGAAAGTGGCCACACTGATACCCCAAACTGCACATAGTGCTGCTTTAATTCATCATGTGAAAATTATGTCAAAGTATTCAAGTATTTAATTATACAATAAATAAGTGAGAAGATGTGCTCTGGATCAGAGCATCTGTTAAAAGCCTAAATTATAAATTGTAATTGTAGACATCTCTGGAGGATAGCGCCACACATTCTGCCTAGACGCTGACGGGGAGGCATACCGCCTGGGCAGAGTACGGCTTTCTGGGGCTGGGCCAGGGAGCTGAGGAGTAGTGAGCCCACACCTGTGACCGGGATGGAGCTGGCCAGTGGAGTGAGTTGTGGAGACTCTCTCAGCTTTGCTGCCTGTCACTAGAGAAGGGTCTGTGTACACTTGGGGCTTGCTTGGGCCTCCAGGTCAGCACAGAGGACAAAGATGATGAATGGGACCCTGTGAAAATGGCGGGTGGGGGGTAGCATACTTAACCCCAGGCCAAAAGCAAGCAGGAGAGCTGAGCCAAAAAGGTTGGAGCCAAAGAGGTGACAGTCCTTAACTTCTTGTCATCACCACTGTATTGGCGCAGCCGTAGCTCTGACTCAGCGCTGCCGAGTGAAAACGCTGCTTTTCCAGTGAGCTGCACATTAGCTCACTGGACAGGTTCTGCTATAAATGTAACAAAACCTTAATTAAGGTGTGGGGAACTTTTTCGGATACGATCACTCACTCTGGTGTGATTGGTTTCCCAAGTGACAACAATCAGCTGTACACATCTTATTATAGGCTGATCATTTGAATAATACTAGAATAGTATAAGTCAATTATTTAGTTTAGTTGTTGTAGTTGTTTAATAATAGAACTTAACAAAGTAAATCATTTAATATGAATAACAAAGCTTGGGTTTTTGATAATGAATAATAATGAGAATACTAAATGTTCAATTTTTATTTTATGCTTTGTTATTATAATTTATGTTTGACATTAGTCTGGCTTTTGTGAACTATGCGTTTCTGTTTTGTGCTACAGTATATAAATAAAGATGACTTGACTACTGTAGCCCTGTTTCAGATGAGGGCTTTGCTCTTACCATCCGTCGGCTGTGGAGCTCGTGCTCAATGTGTTGGACGAGGAGCTCTTCTCCTCCTGCCTCGCTGGTCAACACGATCCTGATGTCCATGGACTCAGGTTAAAGGTTTCATGACGTTCAGTTTTACACACATTTAAAGTCATGGCCCTTCAAACGTGCATAGAAAGTTTTAACAAAAAAATCCACTCCATTGATCCATGGCAGGTGTTTTTCTCTCACATTTCTAAAGCCTTTTCAACTGCAATGAAAAAAGAAATCTTTGCCTGCGGGTGTCGCTGGTGAGGGATTTTGCCTGTCAATTATCGCCTCTGCTCCGCCCCCCCCCAAAGGAAAGGATAGGGGAGGGGAGGGGCAAGGAGGAGAGTGGGCGGGATTAATCGGCTGTGACCTCACTGCCGAAGGGCCAAGCTCAGATTACTATTCAGCCTAATTATTCAGAAAACCCCAGACCACAGAAAATCCACTAAATGTTCAAAGTTCAGATTTTTTGGGTGTAATTGAGGTCATAAAACCCCCCAAAAAACATAAACAAATAAAAAAAGTGAAAATGAATGTCATAGAGCCTTTAAGACCAGCGCGGGTCAGCCCTCGACCGGTCCACCCCACAAGCCCCACCGAGGCGGGATCCTCGGAGGCACCACCAACAGATCTTCCTCGCCATCCAGTCGGTCCTCAGTCTCTCTCCATCCCCCATCAGCTGTTTGCGAGAGCTGTCCCAAGCGCACAATCCCCACTTCCAAATCTGCAGTCTCTACCATCTTGGCTTGGAGGGTTGCTCACCTGCAGCAGGTCCTCCCGGAGAGACATACCCTTCCACCGGGCTGACCGCAAGGCAGACGTGTTTGCCCCCTACACACTTTTTAACTCAACTATCGAAATGGAATGGCATCACCTTCAGGGATAATGGCAGTGAGTCTAGGCAAGGCAAGGCAACTTTATTTATGCAGCACGTTTCATACACCAAGGCACTTCAAAGTGCTTTACAGAATAAAAATACAATCAGAGTGCAACAATGCACTTTAAAAAGAAATGGAGAATATAATAAGATACAATTAAAATAAGATATAGGAGCATATACATTATAACAAATACTCCCACCTTTGATACAAAAAATAAAAAAGTGACAGCACAGCTCATTTAAAGCCCAGGCAAGACCTAGCTGTTCTTAGCCATCATTGGCTAGAGTAAGCAATGTTAAATAAATATGTTTTTAACTTGGACTTAAAAACGGCTATGGCTGGAATATTGTTCCAGGTTTGTGGTGCATGGTGGCGAAATGCTGCTTCACCATGTTTTGTTCCAACTTTGGGAACAATTAGTAGGCCAGCCCTAGATGACCTAAGGGTTCTAAGGGGTTCATATGGCTTCAGCATGTCTAAGATGTAGCTGGGCCCATCTTTCCCACCCGGAAAGCCATTGCAACCACATCATACAGATCCTCGGACGCTGGTCATCACAAGAATATCATGGTTACATCTGTTACTCCCACGACCTTAATTAAGAATGCACACAACTCCCTCAAGCCGTAATCATTCCCACATGTTGATTTCTTTTGGGGTTTCCTATGTCCTTCACAGGACAAACATGCAGCATGGACCCCCAAAGCCAAAAGAACCAGGGTTTCAATCCTCCCCTGGAACCTCCATCCCTCACCCTGGACTCCCTGGTTTTGCACAACACACACATTATTTCCATTCCCCGACAATGTTGGGGAGGGGCAGTGGCTCAGCGGCCGCCTCGGAATCACAAGGTTCCCGCTCCTCCTGCCCGTCGAAGTGTCCTTGAGCAAGACCCTGAGCTCCTAAATACATGGTTTCCTCTGCTGTCGGTGTGTGAATGGGTCAATGTGTGATATACATTGTAAAGCGCTTTGATGCATATTACTCCCCTACTCTCTCCAGGTGTCTCTCTCCAAATAAAAGCTTAAAAAAAGAAAGGGAAAAAAATGATCTATTTTTGTTGAAGGTTTCTTTACATAGTGAAATCGTTTGTCCCCTAGCCCGTGGCAAATGATGTAGGCCTACGTTTAAGACGACCAACCTCAAATTCAGTAATCTTTTCAAGTATCTCCTTGAGCCTATCAAGCATTTCCACTAGTGCAGACTACTTCCACTAGTTCTGTTCACAGTATATGACGGCAATGACTCCTCCTACTTCCAACCTCCTCATTTCCTTACCCATATGACAGGCTGTCACTAGATGACAAATCTTGGAACATATTCGGTAAAAAAAACAAAAAAAACAGAAAGGACACCTTCCCAAGATCCTTACCCCATACTTAACCACACCCATGCCTAAACTTTACCATACTAAATGCCCAAACTTAACTAATGTATATTAATCAAACCCATGCCTAATGCTAACCATACTAATAATGCATTATCAATATGGTTAAGATTAGGCATGGGTTTCATTACTTAAATTAAGATTGGGCATGCCCAATTTTAACTATAGTAAATTAATTCAACCCAGGCCTAAACTTAACACTGTCCTTGCTAGTAATAATCCATATCATATGGATATGACATGGCCGTTGGGAACTTGGGATAAGAAATGTGAAGAAAATAAAATCCTGAATGGAATTGAAAGCTCACCATCAAAATGTACTGATTTCTTAATGACCTGACTCTTTTCCAAGTTGGTGAGAATCCACACATTATATCTTATACAAATGTCTTATATTTTGTTCACAGGCAAGAACATGGTAGAAAACATAACTATTTCAGCCTACAATGCCTTATTTCAACTTGTTGATATATGGCTAAATATGGATTGGAAGGGTGATGGGACTGGATTTGTACGAGTCTTGATTCAGGACACCTTATTATCCAGTTGTTTGAGTGTTGATCTCTGCATGTCAAAACAATTCACATTCATTTACACACTGGATTGGTTCTTCATCGGCAGGGTTAAGGCACACAGTTCATCTGATGCTTCATTGCTTGTCTTCTTCTCTGGCTCAGGCATGTGCACTTAGTGAGGCCAGTCACACTTCCAGGGTTTAGACTCTGGAGCTTTAAGGCACTTTCCTAATTTCTCACATCCTGCTGGGGCCCAGTTCTGTTACAGAGAGTGAGTGAGAGAGAGTGGAAGAAGATCCATTAGTCCGGTTAGAATTGTGCAGTTTGTCATGCTGTTTATTCTATTCCCCACAAGGGGGCACTGCTGGTGTAGGAATGGTGCGCACCAGAGCTCTGTGAGAGACTAGTCCTTTAGGAAACAAAGCCATAATTCAATTCAGCTGACTTAATATAAATGCATGAAACCAGCACACAATCAGCGACAAAAGGTTTCCAGTCCGGTGATGATTTCTGATATAAGCCATTTAGCTAATAAGGAGAGAAGAAAAAATATTGGTAAACATATGAACATATGAACATAAAAGACAGTCTTGGTGGAGTGGAACAAACATCCTCGGGCTCATTGCTGACTGAATGCAGAGAGGAAATGAGAATGGCTTTGGTACACAGAAGGGTTTAACGACTCAGTTGTTTCATACAGTAAAGGCTTTATCAGGTTCCCTTAATCGTGTATCTGATGTATCAGAAAATAATGAAAATTAGATGAACAGATAGAACACAAAAGGTTTTATCTGCACTAATGAAAACTTTTCACGTGTGATTTTGAAGAGTGCTGGCGCACGCACATGCGTTTTATGTCATTTTCCTTTCAGCAGACAATTGATGAAAATGGATTCAGTTAAAACATGGATTATTTGACATTAAACTCTGCTACTTTGGTATGATGCACCACCTGATGTATCATCAAAGAAAAGTAATAAATAAGTAATTTGTGTGTAAATGCATGTAGTGCATGACTCTTACCATGACAGCTAAGTCACACATGTTGAGCTGGGGAACTGCTGGCACCAGGGTGGTCTTATGCTGCTGCACAACCGGAGAGATACGGCTCAATACAGTCTGGTACTCCTTCGATAACACACTGCAAGAACACAGTACAGCACACACACACACACACGCACACGCACACACACACACACACGAGAAAGAACTGACATCAGACCTAAATAAGAATGGCCATTGTTACAATGATGTGATTCTGAAGGTCGGCCTCAGTGATTCTCAAACTTTCTCATGTCAAGGACCCCCAAATTAATATGCATTTGGCCGTGGACCCCCATCTGAAAATATTTTGTGCCAGGGACCCCCATACAAGATTTGCTATTTTCAAATAGCTGATTCACACTGAGCACTATGACTACAGTATATCGTTCACCATTAGTATTGGTAATAGTTGTGATGTGAACTCCCATCCACTTGACCAAGAACGATTTCTTTAACTATATTTTTATAGTGGTCGGTGTTATAGTTGGACGGCCCTTTAAAGAGGTTAAACTGATGTTGATGCTCATTTTGTTACCGCTGCCATTTCACAGCTTAACTCATCACATCAAGGTGATGAAGACATGACTTTCAACAGGCAAAGAAAAACACTTAAGATACACTTAGATAAAAACACACATCACCACTGTCGGGTGGAAACCTTGTATGTCCAAAACTGTTACTTTTCAGGAAATGGGAAAAAAAGTGTTCCAATGGATCCAATGTAGTTATTATTTACTTACAAGCTCTTGTTAATACTTTTCATTGGCTAAATATACATAAAACCCACGGACAGACTTAACTACTTTCACCTCATTTTGTTTATTAAAAATAGCAACAATTACAGATCTACAAGCTCACAACTAGAGGCTATTTCGTTTTTTGGTTATTTTATTATTTTTTTAAAAAACTTTTTTAATTCATGACGCATCTATGTATACTGGCATAATTGTTTTGCTGATATATTGCTGATATGATGAATACAAACAATTGATAACAAAAACCTAGAAGCTATTTTTGCTACTTTTGTGTGACACTGTCGAAGTAGGGCATTCATTTACGAGAAAAAAACGGAGAAAAAAAAACTATAAAAAGTTGAAATATGGAGATACAAGGTTTCTGCCCAACAGCAATTACATGCCGTCCATGCTGACCTCCTTTGGGAAAGCCCACCAGTGAGCAGGATGGACCATATAACCCCCCCCCCCCCCTCTCCCCTGTCTCTCAATTACTGTTGTTGGACACCAGCGAGCCCCATGCAGCACCTCTGTGCATCATTATATTCAGTGTGTAAAACACAGAGGCCCTGAAGGCTTTCAAAGGAACGCTACTCTCAATAGGACCTGTAGGGTTAATGGGCTCTGCGAGCGCGCGCGTGTGTGTGCGTGTGTTTTGGACAGTGGGCGTCTGGTGGCGTGACACACAGATAGACAAATATCACCAGTGCAATTACACCCCCGATACACTCACCAGCAGCACCTGTGCCAGCCTTCCACCCCTCCCTCCTCTCCCCACCACCCTCCTCCCCAAATCCAGCCCTCTGATTGGCCCCTGGGGAGCATGTGCATGTGTGTGAGGTGAAGTGTCAATTAGAGTAATAACCCCGGGCCCTGTCCAGCACCCCTCTCCCCCCCTCCGCGTGGATCTCCCACAGGGCAGCGGGGCTTCCTCCAATGCGGCAGCACCTGCTCCTCTCTTCCTGTATTCATAGCCTTTACTCTGGCCTACCATGGCTGGACTGGGTAGGGTACAGTCTGACATTTAGGTCTCTCACCATGTGTGCCACATTTGTTATAAGCTTAGCACCGACATTATCTCAGGATTACTTCCCACAGAACAAAAAAAAAAGCTGAGAATCACATTAAGATTGGCCCAGCTATCTGAAATCTCAAAATGTGTGATTCCGCCGGGAAGACAATATCTCGATCAGCATGAGGGATATTTAATTTCCCCACGCTATCTGTGTTTACTATTGATTGCTGTGATTTCTGTTTCTGATAAATGATGGAGCCACGTAGAACAAGTAAATGTGAGGGAGACGCATCAATGAGCGAGAAGTATTCAAGGCGGCATCCACTCGAGGCAAACAGACGCTGTGTACCAGAGGCTTGCAGCAGAATACAAACTTATATTGTTTTGTCTGTGCATTGACTATCCCATACTGCAGACCTGTAAATCAAAAACTAACAATATATTTATTCATGCCCTCTGTGCTCTCCAAACAAATAAATGAAAAGCCCACAGTCAGCAAAGCTCATTATCATGATTATAACCCTTAGCTTGCTAGTGCAAAAGCAAAAACCAGAATAATAACCAGGCTGTATGCAAATGAAGTCTTTTGATTTATAATGTATGACACCCAGGGGGGGACAGGGGGGGCATTGCTCAGGTGTGTCACCACTCTGATTACTGATTCATAACCCTACTGCTGGAATACACACACACACACACACACACACACACACACACACACACACACACACACACACACACACACACACACACACACACACACACACACACACACACACACACACACACACACACACACACACACACACACACACACAGCAGAAGGTGGGGGAATTGAAGAGACAATCAAATCAAATACCTCTGCCCTGCCTCCCCCTCCCTCCACAATCTTCTCCACCCCAGTGGAAATTGAGCAGTTCAGTGAAGACTATTGATTGGGCACAGATGAGCTTGGTGGCAGGCAGGTACGATAGAGAAGATGAGGCCAGAGTGGGCTAAAAAAACCGCCTGCTGCATAAGGGAGTGGAGACCAGGGTTGTTGGGAAGGTGAGCTAAAGGCAGCACAAGAACAGGCAGAGAGAACAAATCCACTGGGATGCTTCCCAGTGTCCCCAATGAAATGCATGCGTGACCTGGTAGTGATAGTTGTCCAAGCCCGTGCTTCGAGTCTAATAATCTGAGTTCCCAGAAGCTCTCAGTCTAAAAGGTGCAAGAGGAAAAGGACATGTTCTCACTGGACACATAGTACATTAAGTAAACATTAAACAAATAGCTAAACGTAATTAAATGATATTAATGCGAGCATTTTGTTCCAAGGCACTTTAGTGTGAGCCTATACTGTGCTACTGGGTGATAGGACTGGGCTGGGCTGGGCTGGGCGGTGTGTGTGTACGCGTGTGTGCTCTTTGCTGTATCACAGCCTGCCACAGTAGTGAAGGTATGTGTGTGGACAGGCCCTACATCATCTTAAGTGGCTCTTTAGGTGGAGACAAAGATTAATGATGGCCGGCCAGCCAGCCAGTCCAGCTGGGGGACTGAGGAGCACACGGCCAAAACACACACACACACCCCCACACACACACACACACGCACAAACAATACTAGGACGGAGGAGAATGGTCCCGGTGGATACCAAGGGACAACAGCTGAGTAGTGATCCAAGACACATAGCGAGAGGAACAGAGAAAAGAGTAACAAGGGAGGAACGAGGGGTGAGTTTAGAAAGAAAGGAGAATTAACAATACTAACAAGAATGAATGAAAGGAGAGAGAAGGAAGTAAAGGGCGTACCATGTTGTGTGGGATTGGAGGGCAGAGAAGACCAAGAATATGGTGACCTTCTAGTCCAACCCAATGACCTCCACCCACAGACATGATTTGATGTGTGTGTGTGTGTGGGTGGGTGTGTGTGTGTGTGTGTGTGCGTGTGCGTGCAATACATGACTGCCTATTGATTGGTTTTCCTTTTCTGCTTTCCTATAGTTGAATCTAAGCAAGGCTAAGAGGTTGGAGAAGATAAAACAAAAACAACATTAATGTTTCATCATCCAATCTCCCCTCCGGTGTGAAAGGGGATTGAGGGGAAAGTTAAAGAGGAGACGAAGACAGGCTGTAAAACGAGATACACAGACCCAGTCAGGGAGCGTAAGTCCATGGATGAGGACAATACCCAGAGAAACTATGGGATCATTAAAAGAAATATTTCACAGTTACATTGTCATTATAAATGTGCAATGCAGGATGGAATTCCTTTAAAAAGTTCCATCAATTAATATGCAATTTCAATCTCTCCTATTCTTTTTAGGGATGCACCGATGTTACATTTCTGGCCAATATGATAACAGATATCAACATTGTTGTTGCTGTCGATAACCAATATTGTCGATATTATCTGTATAAAGACAGATAATATCGACAATGTAAACACTGTATTTTAAAAAGCAATGCCTCTTTATTACAGCACTAGGGATGCATGATATTGAAATGTTTCCGCATATCTGAACATAAACAACTTAAATGTAATCTTTTTATTTCAAATTGTTCCAACTTGCTGACCCTTTTGAAATATTCTGCAGCAAACCATTGATTGAATATGCAGCCTTCATCATTGCAAAAGGCATTCAAACTAAAATATTGGGTAAAACCAATATATTTATATGTTTAGATATCGGTTCGATATACCGATCGGTTAAAGCCAATATTGCAGATACAGAAATGATGACCGATATACAGTATCGTGCACACCATTTGTCTTTTGTTTTTGCACCCTGATCTGTGAGGGTAATCTTCAGTCCTACCTTCTCTCCCCTCAGTGTTTCTCAACTCTCCCTATACTATGTGCTTTGACAGAGGGACACACAGAAGAAACACATCAAACAGAACACTCCCTCAATTGAGAGCTGAACAATCATTTTAACTTGCAGCGGGCGCATTGGATGGGGGGCTGAAGGAGGTGGTGGTGGTGGGGGGGGGGGGGGGGGTAGATAGTGATCTTTTAAGGAGCTGTTTGCAAACCGCACAGAGGAGGGTTTAATCAGGCGCTCTCTGGCTGAGTGGATCAATCGGCAGTCCTTACCTCCCCTCCCTTCTCTCACACCACTGAATCAGCATTGATCTCATTGGTATCAGGACCTCCACCTGACAATTCACCTTGCTCCCCATCCACCCTCCCACCTCTGAGTCTCCTATGGTGTGCGCTGTGCCGTTCAGTTCCTCCCTCTATTCCTGATACAGTAAGTTACCTCCTCTGCCACCCACTCTCTTGCTCTTCCTCCTCTCTGCTGGAAGCCGTCCCCCAAGGGGAGATAATTATGTAAAGGAGGACTGACCTGATAGGAAATTTCTCCCCCGGGTCCCGACCCAGGTGGAAGATGATTGGCTCCATTGTGTGTTCTTTCTGGACGTGAGTGGTCACGCCTGGTACCTCCTGACCCGGGCAGAAGTTGACACCCTTGGAAGAGAAATGCACACACATGAGAATGTTACAGGAAAAACCTAGAGCCACGTTGCTCTAAAAACGTTTAGGATGGGGGTAGGAAAATGCAGGTTTGTCAGTCATGTCTTCTCATCCGATTTCCTAAAGTCAAGACCTAATCATTTCCTCCCCACTATGTCTGTGAACGTACACATTTCCATCGAAATTTGAGTGGTTTATTCAACTTTGTTACACCTTTACTGTTCCCAGCCAAAGGTGGTTGTCATTTTGACCAAAAGTAATGGGTAAGACTATATCCAGTAGATGAAAAACTCTCTATCTCTCTCTCTCACACACACACACACACACACAGTTCTAGACGGCTGGCCCCTTCGGTGCCACAACATTTTTCGTCATACATGATACAAAATCTAAAGTTTGTACCACAGCAGGTCAAATTGCTCTCTCAAGGCCACACAATGTGAAAAAAACCTTTTGTGGAGAAAAAAAATAACTGGTCTTCAGATGAGAAATACTTGATTTATGATTAGCGTTCTGAAATTGCAACTAACACTGGAGGACAGTGAACAGTAAATTAGCGTTCTTGCTCTTTGTAATAAAAAAAAAACATTTTACCATGCAAATAAATAAATGTTCTGAAAACATTAAATATTTTAATATCTTACAGAGTTATAACTTGCAATACAAATTAGGCTTACGGCAGCTCTGTTGAAGTAATAAACCTGTGCACCAGAGCAATGAGTGCGCACTAGCAACATTTTTCTATTTACCCCTTGAAAATCACCTGCATTCCTAAATGAATTTATCCTCTTCAACTATGTCAAATTAATGTATGATCAGGCGTTTCAATATGGAGGAAATCAGGTCAATTCAAAGAGTTCACGAGTTCACACCCACTCACTCCCCTAGACCCCCCTAGAGATGACCCACACCCCCAACACAAACACACACACACACACACACACACACACACAAAGACACGTGTACATTTTGATGAACACAGCTAATATTAAGAAGGCATTCATCTGTAAGGTGTTGTACCGACCCCCCTCTGGGACCCGAAGGAAGACACTCAGCTCAATGGAGCACATCCAAACTCTACTTCTCCTCCTCTTGCTACCTCCAAGTTCTATGCCTGCCCCTCGACTCCCTCTCACCCTCTCTCTCTCTCTCTCTCCGTCTGTCTGTCTCTCTCCCTCTCTCTTCGCTCTCTGTAGAGTACCCTGTGATCCAGACTTGCCCATACTGCCTTTTGAAGACAGGGTCTTGGAAATGTAAAAGATCTTGTCCCAGAGGATTGCAAGAAAGGCCTGCCATGTGTATCTCTCTGACTCTGTCTCTTGTAGCTAGGACAGAACAGCGAGAGCTCCATATCTCCCCTGACATTAATGCTATAGATACTGCTAGACTGCTTTCAAACTGGAGCGGAGGGGGTTCTTATTACAAGATAAGGTGCAGCAGCAGCCAGGGGCTGTGGGGAGGACTGGAAAAAGGAATCTTTGATCCCCCCCAAAGAAAGAAAGAAAAAAAAATCAATTTTGCACGAAGATATCATTCTCCAAGTATAACTACATCAAGTATAGGATTCTTGCGGATTGTTGCTGAGTTTATAAAATAATATAGTCTAGTTCCATTTCACCATAGTACGTTTATAATACAAAGCAGGACAACGGGATGACGAGTAAGTGATAATAGAGAACGAGGTGGCCTGATAAAGGAGAATAATGGACGAGGCAGAGGTGAAGGTCAAAACAGTCTTGCAACTCTGCAGAGGCAATTAGCCTCGGCATCGTGCATTATTCTTCAATAACTGAGCTGCTCATCATGGATTATCTGCCACTTACATACAGACCTAAAAGATATTGGTCTGTGCACTGGACACTGAGTAAAGCCTGAGTTATACGTCATAGTCATACGACGGTGTCGCTTGCTTCTCATCGTGATGAGACGTGTTGTGGACTTGTAGATCAGCTCTTGTCTGCTATAAATTAAGCTAAATATCTGGAGTGCCTATATCCCTCTGTCCTACCGTGTTTTGCCACACAAAGTCAAATTACGACCAGTTTATTATTGTTAACTACTGTATATGAAGTGGAGTCCGGGGACCCACAGGGGTCCTTGAGGGGGTTATATGGGGTCCCCAAATCTTGAAATATTTAGACATTTTCAGAATATTTTTCGCTAATCTTGTATGGGGGTCCCTGGTAAAAAAAAATTAGTTTTCTGATGGGGGTCCGCTGCCAAATACATATTAATTTGGGGGTCCTTGATATGAAAAAGAAGTACCGTTATAGACGGCCAGCCTCCTGCAGAGCCACGCCGTAAAAAACAGCCATGGTCACCAAAAGTATTTCCCATTAACATCACTGCGTTGCCGCACAGGGAGAAGAGTTAAGAGAGTTTGATGAGAGCTATTTAAGGCTGTGAAATTTCTCATTTTCCCCGTGACTGAACCACATGGGCACTGCCAGGACAGAACAATAGCGCCTTCCCCAGTGATTAACCACACATTTCATTCTTCTTCACAAACATCCATCGTCCCTTGTTTATTTTTCACCATAGGCCTGGAGAACAATTATCTCTTAAGTGTTGCAGAGAACTGAGATGGGAAGCAGAAAAAGCTGATTGTTGGTTCCGCACCATACACAGTAAGATCCTGAGTGTTAATCTAACGCTGAGAGTGTACAAATTGTCACCTTCATAAAATAAAGGCCCATGTAATTTTTGGGGACAAAGATTGTTTGTTGTTGTATAGATATTTTTATGTAATAATAAAAAATAAAAAAAAATATTCGGTATTTTTTTTTGAAAAACTTGACATGACGAAATGTAACCGATACATTTGAGGATTTCAGACTTGTTTAGACTATGTCAATAGAAAAAAAATATTTTAATCCTGTTTGTAAAATAACACAAAGGGTCAAAGTTATATAACTGGTAGATAAGCAAGTCACAGTAGTCATTTAAGCACAACCCTTGACCTCCAGACGCAAAAAAACATGTGGCTCTATTAATAAAATTACAGGAAATATTTTTGATTGATGTTATGATTGACGAAGCACTTGAAAAGCTGTGCAACAGTTTACATTTGTGTTTTTTGTGAACCTTCAAGAAAAACAAAGACTTGTCTTTTATGTCACATTGAGAAGGTTGATCAAGCTTATAGTCTCACTGAGTCACTGATATGCTGAAAACAGACGGCACTGCAGCATTAACTTTCACATACAGCGTAGCACAAGAGGACACCATCAGAACAAACATACCCACGCACATACATAAAGAGACATGTACATTTGTGTATAGACTTGCACATGCATGTGCACGCGCTCGCGCACGCCCGCCTACACATACATACACCAATCGATAGGAAACTCACAGGCAATCAGACGCCATTATTTGTGAAGTTCCACTCCAGTTCACATGAGCTGATAAAGGAGGCTGCTATTGATTCAGCGGCCCTGAAGGAGAGAGCAATTTAAGCGACCGATGGGGCATAAAACAAACTGCCTTGCTCGAATCACAGAGCCAGGGCTGGGAGAAAAGGCCCTGGGAGAAAGAAGGACATCATTTTAAGGACAGGGGGATGAAGGGAGGACCCACTTCTTCCCATTGGGTATCAGATCAGAGCAGCACAAGCAGGGTCCCCCGTTTTCTATACGGGAGCGTGAATTTCCGCACGTGTGATGAATATAATTACTGCTGGGATTTATTTGATTATGACCTGAGGTGGAGTTTATGCCACACTGCTCTTATGTGGAGCGCTCAGTGGTTGACAAACTACTAAATCCCAGTACTTGAGTCAAAGTATAGATACTCCTGGTCAAAGATTACTCAACTACAAGTGAAAGTTGTGCTGTCAAATTTGTGCTCGAGTTAAAGTGCTTGAAGTAATTGCTTTTAAAAATAATTAAGTATTCAAAAGTAGCCTACAATTTACAAAGTAAAAATTACCAAGTACATTTTCTTTTTAATATCAATGCATTGCTGTATTAAAATTCAGACATTTTCCAAAAACAATTAAAAGATTATCTATAAATTCATAAAAACAAAATCTCAATAATAGTGAAAATAGCAGATGTACTAGCTCAATGTGTCGCATTGCACACATTGTGATTTTGTAGATCTGCTATTTTCACTATGACGTCCCACCTCTCCCGGAAGTTCCGGGAGTCTCCCAGGAATTAGCGTCCTTCTCCCGGACACCCGCGAGAACGGTTTCTATTACTAACTCAGTGCTCAGATCTAGAGCCCGCCTACTGGCACGGTAATTTGCACACATTAACACATTCAGGCACACAGACCAGATCTGCAACCTGCAGAAGAAGAGAAGGTAAAATGCCCTTTTAGCGTCTCTTGTTTAGTTCTCATTTGTCAATTGTCGCTGAACTGTCAATCTGGCAAAATGGACTCATGTCATTCGCTGTGGTAAGGGTTGGCGTCTACTAGTGACTGCAGCCTTTGGTCTTGAAAAAAAAGTCTGTCGGTCTAATCTTCTTAATTTAGATTACAGACAGGAAGAAATAAAAGAATATAACGCCCACTTTACATCAGATTATTTGAAGCATTACCCGTGTCTCGTTCCGGTAAAAACATTATACATTTTCCTGTTGTACAGTGTGCAACAGCAGGTTTTCTATAGCCCAAGGTGGTCTAGGCGTCGAGGCGAGTACAATGCAAGCCGTGTCAAGCTAGCAGCATTATTTAACAATAGTATAGTTATGAAGTTCAGCTTAACCACTTACTTAAGCTCTATTTATTATGGTTGTAGCTGGTCTCTATCTATCTATCTATAAATGAGCTTGTAGATCTACCATTTTTATTATAATAATGATAATGAATGACGTATGTTTTCCCACTTCGATCCAAGGCCGTGCAGCAACATTGAAAAACGTTTTTAAATGAAGTGGAGTGAAAGTAATTCCAAAAATACAATGCTCAAGTAAATAATATAGATAATCAAAAACTGTATTTAAGTACAGTACTCAAGTAAATGCATTTTGTTACTGTCCACCACTGGGAGTGCTTATATCTTGAAAAGGAGGAAAAAGTGTACGTTACAGAGAGGAAAGCCAGTGAATGACATTCTCTACTGGATGCAAATCAACAGGCTGATAAATGATACAAGTTTTCTTAAGTGGGGTCTCTTCATTAATATTCATTACCCACTTATGTACAAAGGCAGTCAAACAACGAGCTATTTTTCAGATAACACCAACAGTGAAAGAGTGTGTGTGTGTGTTTGAGGAAGATTAGGGAAGACAAAGAGTGAGGATATAGCAAATGAAGCGAAGTGAGGAAAAGCTCTGTGGTCACAGGCAGTATCACCTTGTTAAACTCCTCCCACGAGTTACTCCACGTCCAATAGTGTGCCTTGTATAGTCCGAGCCTCACGGCCATCATCTCGTTTCCACGGTAATAAAAGATGGGCCTGTTGAGAGTAAAAGAGGCTTCTGAGAAGAAAAGACGATGCCACCCAGGGAATAAAAGGAAAACCCAAACAAGCTTTTCTATTTTAAATTATACAATTTAAAAGTAAGTAGTATTATTATCCCATGTTTGATTTTTGTTACAGCGCGCGCACACACCCACACACACACACGCACAACCCCCCCGGCCAGGAAAACAGCACGATCTGCTCTACCGACTTAATCTCATCCATGTTCGAGTCCTTTAGTTACAAGTTCTTATTCACCAATCCCTTCAGCCAGAAAGGCTTTATGATAAAGCTTTGTTTAGGCAAAGCCAAACACTGGTCTCCATGTGGTTACTAGCATCCCACAAAAACACAACATGCACCCCCTCACCTGTCAGAGAGTGCAGAGTGTTGGAGTGTGTGTGGGTGGTTGAACAGCACAGGTGAAAGGTCAAGACCGTCCAGTGCTTGGTGCTCTGGTGGGCTAAGGCCAGCCAAAGCTAAAGCGGTGCTGTAGAGATCCATCACGTTGGCCAGCTGATGGCTCACCTGCATATGGACAAAGAAACAAAAGATAGAGATTATAGTAGGCTTGTTAAAAAACAGGAAAACATTTAGTGCAGTAACACTCATTAAGAATGTAAATACTTGGTGCTGCTTTAAACTAATCACACACACAGGGCCGGCGCGTCCATACAGGCAACCTAGGCGACCGCCTAGAGCGGCAGTTTGGAGAGGCGGCAAAAAGTGTTGGCAAAAAACAAAACAAAAAAACATATAGGTAATGCAATTAAAACCAGTCAGTACCAAATAAACCACCATCAGTGCTGCAGTTTTGAGGAAAGAAGGTGAGAAATGTGTGCTTATCTTTTGCTATATGCAGCTGTTGATATTTTATGAAGGCAAAAAAAAGGACAAAATTGCGCTTTGCGCACGCACATCGTTGTGCCTCCCCCCCCGCCCCCAACACACACACACACACACACACACACACACACACACATAGACCACCCAAAGGTGATCCTTGCATAACCTCAAATCTGCCCACCCTCAATGAACTGCTTCCAATGCGTTTTGTTTGTACTCAACTGAATCACCCACTTCAATTGTATAGTGCACTAATAGATAAATACTACAGCTGGTATCCAGTATCTGCGTTATATACGGCCATTTCTATTTCCTTTGTGCCTGTTCACGGAACCAATTCAGTGCAATTTATCTTCAATATGCTTTTGCAATGCTCAGTGCAACACTCAACTCTCATCCTGTAATCACTGTGAAATTAGAGATGTTCATACTGTGTATCAGCTCAGGCCTTAAAGGGCCATAATCACTATGTTAATGTACATTTCAGTTAATTGTTGATCATAGTCTATAATAAAACACTATTTATGATACAACACTTTTCTGTCTGTTTTGGCCTTTCTGGTTGTTCCTACAGTATAATTCCCTTGATGCATTTTGCAGGCAAGCATCTGTCTGGCACGACCATTCAGTCTATGGCCACGATTACTGTACAACCATCTGATTCATATGTTCCTAATCCTAATTCAAGGTCGCCATTTTGTTGCAACAACAGTGAACAAGGAAGGACAACGTCACAGTGGCTACTACTACTGACTAAACCAAGAAGCAAGAGTTGTAGGTTTCACGTTCACAGATTTTTCCCAAGTGACATGACTGGGGTAACAACTTCAGCTGTGTTTTAGAGACGCAGAAGATTCATGCACAGTTTTATGGATGCTGACAGAACATTAGCCCTACAAAAAATAAATAGAGAGATAACGTTGAAAATGATGATAGTGTCCCTTTAAATATTCAAGATGGAAATTCTGTTTTAAGCATTCTTTTAGTCAAGCCAACCAGGTAGCAAACAGTCATGAAAAGGTGTGTGTGCGCGTGCGTGCGCGCCATGCATGCATGCACATGTTGTATAAAGGCTGCAGGGAGCGCATTTTTTCAGTCTCCCTATAATCGCTGCTTGCAGGTTTATTATAAAGCTTCTAAAAAAAACCTCTCTCTATAAATATGTGTGAGTGTGTGTGTGTGTGTGTGTGTGTGTGGGGGGGGGTGTGTGTGTGTGTGTGTGTAGGGGGGGGGGGGATTTGTGATGGGGAGGCGTAGGGGGTGATGAAGAGGAGAAGAAGTTGGGAGGAGGAGAACAGGACCAGGTTAGGCAGGCAGCTGGGGCTGGAGCTAGCTGGTGTTTTATCTCCTCTTCCCAGTCCCAGTGAAAAGCTTTATTTTATTTATAAACTTTGAACTATTTTCAGATAAAATGCCATTTTTTCCACTGTCATCCTTGATCTTCTGTTCCATTCTCTCCTGAGCGAGCCTTAGAGGGAGACGGCACACTCACAATCAGATAGCGCTATCAGGCCTCGGCAGCTGTGCCGCCATGTGCCGCTTTGCTCCTATCGCCAGGACACACACACACACACACACACACACACACACACACACACACACACACACACACACACACACACACACACACACACACACACACACACACACACACACACACACACACACACACACACACACACACACACACACACACACACACACACACACACACACACACACACACACACACACACGGCTTCCAACCACTGAAATGAATTCCCTTTTCTCCTGCAGCCAAAGAACTAGCCGTAGAAAGGGCCCCGGCCCCACAATGCATTCCATGATCTATCTACGCTTCCAGACAGACACACTCTCACTCTCTCAGTCTCTTACACTGACAGAAACAGACAAACAAACACACAAACACACACACACACACACACACAAGCGATGGACCAAAATCAATTTGGCACAAACCACTTATTTTTTTTTCTTTCTCTTTTTTTTAGCTCTTGTTTAGATTGCCAAAAATTCAAACCTAAACTATGCGCATTCTGAAAGGGAAGTTTATCTTATTAACTGCCATCTTTCATCATCACCCTCCCTCCCCCCTTTCTTTATCAACCTCACCCCTCTTTTGTAATCTAAATGAGACTTCATTCTTTTCTCTCTCTCCATTGTTTCTTCCTTTCTTTTCGTCTGCCTCATCACACTCTATTTATGCCACTCTCTCTTTCTCTGTGTGTATTTCTCTGTCTCTGCATTAACTGGTGAGTGGTGATGTTGGTTATCTGAGGAGGCAGGCCTTCTATCCCAGCTTCAGCCACTCTGCCTGTGTGTCTGTCGCCTGATAAAACACAACAAAAGGGACTGCGATGCTCCACAGTGTTGGGGGGTCAAATCCACCCCCCCCCCCCCCCCCCCAACCCTTTCTCTATTTTCCTAACTGTCACCCCACCAAACCCAAACCTCCACCACCACCCCCAACTCCTCCTTGGTAATGTCCACTTTCCCCCAGAGGCACCGGGGGAATCCGGGACTAGCATCTCTCTCCAACCATATTCACCTTCATTCCAATACACTTTCCTCCTTTCCACCCATCTGGGAGTGTGAATACATGACTGCAATAGAGAGAGAGAGCACGCGTAACTGGCTGCCCACACCAACCTTTTAACCAGAAAGCGCTCAACAACAAAGATAATAGAGTATGGAAATTGAACATTTTAGATTTTATTTAGACGGGAGAGTATAAAAACAGACAAGAAAGTGAGGTTGATTGGTCAACGCACTGTCCGGGCAGCTACCAGCGCGCCCCACAACCTGACAAATCTAAGTAAAATAATAATCTATACAATCAATTAAACTTAATCTGTACAGCGCTTTTCAGACTTAAAGTTAAAGTGCTTTTCCACTGTAAACGAAAGTGCATTAAAATGCACCAGGACCCTGCTCATGACCCTGTGGCATCCATAGCAGAACTGCGTGGATAGTTCAGTGGGATTACCCCACATACACTGGAATCACCATCCTTTCATTGAGTGGGTAGGTACTAGTATGTAAACACGCTCGACACCTTATCTCTGGATCTTAATACTCTAAAGCTTTGAATGAGGCCTAATTCAGACGTACTGCCACAGTAACACAGCCAGAAGCCCACGTAACAAAGGATTCACGTTGCCATTCATTGTGTGTAGCGTTTTATTCAAAGAGCTTATGGACTTTTTAACGCGTAGATCGACAGTGATTTCTCTACAGTATAAAAGGAACAGAAAGGAGGAAACTCTGCGCCTCCCAAGCAGCGGAGCAACAGATAAAGCAGTCGTACTGCACAGTAGCACCAACAAAGCAGCTTTGTCATCACAACCCTGGAGAGCTTCAGGGAGGAAGTGGACCTCCTTTCTCTCCAAGCCAAGCCTCCTCCTAACAGCAACACGTGCACCCATACGGGATTGTGTGATGCTCGGCTCGATAGCCATTTCATTCGCAGCCGTGTCTGTTCAGCAAATGTCCCTGGCAGTTAGGTACGGTGCCAGCTTTTTCCTCTATTTTACCAGGCAACCTTTTTTCGCTTGCTCCTTCCTTGCCACCCCCCCCCCTCCCCCCTTCCTTGCAACCCCCCCCCCCCTCACCCTCCCCTTTATCCCGAGCGCCTGGCATATTCAGATACTGAAGTCCTCATTACGGCTCAATCCAACCTCAGCAAACACACAAACAGATTAGCCGCTTAAGACGCTCCCAATCCCCCTCTCCCTCGCCACTCTGCAGCGCTATCAGGCCCCAGCACACCCCTGTGAGATGAGCCGGGGGCAAGGCTTACCGCAGCCTGCAGAACTGTAGCCTCCGCTCGCTCTCCCCTCCACAAAATCCCTCCGCGTCACAGCCCCGTGTCACAGCTGCCCCTAATACAATTAAAAGTCATTTGCAGAGCGCACAGGCTTAGAAGATCAGGGTGGGGGTTACGTTCGCGAGGAGGCGAGGGGGGTCCTTCCCACACACACACACACACACACACACACACACACACACACACACACACACACACACACACACACACACACACACACACACACACACACACACACACACACACACACACACACACACACACACACACACACACACACACACACAAGGCATGATGGAGAAAGTGCATGAGTGTGTGTGTAACTGTAAAGAGAGAGAGGAGAGAGAGAGCGAGCACAAGAAAGAGAGCATGAAGTCCAAACAAAAATATTAGGGAAACAAGTGTCTGTTTTTGCATTCTTCACTTTTAAGTGATTACCAAATGTTCAGTCACCTGATGTGTAGATAAAAAGGTAAAGGAAAGTGTTTCCCAACCTTTTCTGGATCAGGGTCCACTTGAAAATCCACTTGACACTTGGATCAGTGCATGGAACTAGCGTTGTAGTATACTTTAAGTTCCAATTTATCAGTATCACTTTGAAAACACATCTTTCAAGGTTTTAATGGAAAGAAAATACGATGAAATGTTTAAAGAAAATCTATATTAATGTTACAAGTGTTTTGCCAATTATCTAGGGCTCCACTTGCAATATCCTCACGGCCCACTAGTGGGCCCCGGCCCAAATGTTGGAAATAGCTGGTATAGATGATACAGAAATGCAAAGAGAGCAAAGGAGAGGATTAGTGATATAATTACTGCTTTTAGCCTCTACCTGCTTGATATTACAGCGGCAGCAGTATTACAAAGTTCCAGTGGCCTGCTGATAGGCACACCATGAGGCAGAGAGTAAAACCTGGGTTTATATCTATCCAGTGGAGCTTGGCTGTGATGTCATTCAGGATGCTATAGGTCGGATATCCTCCTCTCCTTTTTGATAGGCTTGATTTGACTGAGTGCGTCTGCATGGGAGCATTCTCACCGTGCCTCCTGGAATGTAACCAGGCCACCAAGCGATGGCAGGCTCCCTCATACCGCCTTCAAAGGTTGTTTCCTTTCCACAAAGAAACGGTCCATTACTGCCACCTGGAGACAGATACAGACAGACAGACAGACGCACACACACACACACACACACACACACGCATAGAAAATACGATTCTGTAACAAATTAAAAGTTATCATAAAAGAATAAGCATTTCAATGCCAAATTCTGTGGTGTGTGGAGTGTGCGTGTGTGCGCGCACGTATACACTAATACACAGCCAAATCCAATCCAAAATTACACTATCTCAAGTCATGTTTACACATGAATACTGTTACAAAGCTGGGAAATAAATTAACAAACTGCCAGCATAGGCAGGGAAGAGCAAGGGAGATAAGTCTAAATTAAATACACCAGTAAATTGGCAGCGTTTCCAGTTAAGCGTGTGAACGGGGTTTCAGAGTGAATTAACATTCTGGATTTTGCTGTGTAAAGTCGTCTGTGTATCACTTACTCTTGTCTGGGCCAGACATAACAGCAGCTCCGTTGTCTGAAGTGAAGAAGACAAAGGTGTTGTGCTCGATGCTCAGAGCCTGCAGCCATGCAAGCATCTGGCCAACACTGTGGTCCAGCTCCATCACTGCATCACCGTACCTACAACACACATCACGGGCTGATATATCAGTCATTATTTGACTTCTTTTGACAACATCAGTATCGGCAATTATGCAGCCGATAACTCACAACATTGTGTGCTTGTGGATCATCTATTTTTGACAGGTGTTTAAATAAAACACATTCTAGTTAAATGTTCTCAAATAGAAACTATAATTAAACTGAAAAATGTTGCACTTTTTGTCAAAATATATGTCAAAATCGGTAATCGGTAGTCTATGACTCTCCAAAATCGGGATTGGACTCAAAATTCTGGCATTGGTCAGGCTCTACCTACAACACAGAGTTAATCACTACAGGGTAGAATCCCGGGTAGATAATAAAAGTTATGCACTGCCGCTTTAATCGGCTCAAACTATCCCACTTCAGGTAAAACACCAAATCCTGGATGCATCACTTAACATGTGGTTGCAGATTATTTGGTAGGCTTTACAAAGTAATGGAACCTCCAGCAGACTCAATAAAACAGGAAATGGGATTGTACCGGCCTCGCTGACTCTTCCCCAGGAAGCGCTTGGAGGCGTAGATGGGGGCGTGGGTGGCATCGGCTGCCCAGTACAGGAAGAATGGTCGGCGAGCAAGAGTTTGGCGGGATATGAAGTCGATACCCTCCTGTAAAAGGTGGGAGAATTATGTAACCGAGCGATCACAATGTTATTTTGACCAATCTGCATGGTAGAGTATGTTAGCATAATATCACTTATACAATTGGGGTGGTTGTATTTGGTCTCCCTGCTTCTGCTTCTACTGATAGATTTAGAATCCTGTGTTTGGTTTGACACAACTGGTTGACAAGTGGTAATGCCTGAAGGTCGAGCTCTATTTAACTCGGTAGTAAAAATGTCAGCACTTGCGTAGGAAACCAGGGTTCAAATCTAGGGTAGAACAGGAAAGTTACAGTGGTGGCTTTAAGTCTCTTACCTACAATACCAACTAAATCTATTTCACACCAGAGCAGCAGTGATTACTACCGTTACGTTTTTCCGCTAAATGGCTGTGTACAAAATGTCTGAACCGTAACAACCCATATGATATCTCCTTCGTTTGAACGCCTAGTCCACACCTATTTCAGAACCCCAGTACACTTCTGGTTGGCTGCTGCTTTGTCTGGCAAAGTTGACATTTTCTCTACTTTGCCGCTCTGCCTCCTGCCGCAGTGGTTAAATCGGCGGTCCCTCCTCGCAATAGACAATGCATTGAACTTGACTCAGTGCATTGACTGCATTGAACTTGCATTGAACAATGCATTGAACTTGACTCAGGTCAACATGACTCCGTTGACCGCTTTCTCAGAACGCGGAAGCGGCACACCACAGCTAGTGTGAATCTGGCGTAACGGCTGCCCTGAAGTCTCAACTAATCCGGCTGGTGCAGATATAGTGCAAAGCAAAAACAATTGAGGAGGGAGACAACTGTAATGCAAAAGAACAATTTTAATGCCTTCAAACAGCTGCTGCCTGAGGAAGAGTTATTGTATTCGAAGCGCGTCGCTGAGTAGACTACGATTTTAAGCAAATTGTTTGTTTGTTTGCCTAAACATAAAGTTGTGCAAATAGCTGTTTGAAGGCATTAAAACTATTCTTTTACATACAGTATACAGTGGTCTCCCTCTTCAATTGTTTTTGGTTTGGATTTTTGCCTCCTTGGGAACCCTAGGACTCTCCAAGTTTTTGTGTGGTGCATATACAGTATAGTACAGCCATGAAGGTGATTGTGTGCATGGGATCATCATCACTACAGACTATTTTTGAGCATTAGACAAGCAATAAAATAATAATCTACTTAAGACTCCTTCCATCATGTACTCCATGATCACAATTCTGACCTGATGATGGCCGAAGTGTGGCCGAAACACTTTTCAGTGTTTTAAAAAGGGACAGTTCACCCCCAAAATGACTTTTTTCTATCGATTAGTCACCCCATGGAGACTTGAATTCATGGATATTTTTTTTGTTTCTGTCGCATTCCTAAGCCAATAATTTGATGACCGGCAGCGGTTGCGGTATGAGACACAAAGACTCTCCTTTGTGTCTCCTACCAGAATTGTGTGCGGTACAGTAGATAAAGATGGTTTACAGCAACACATTGTATGCACTTTGTTATACTGTTTTCAATTGTATTGTATTTATTTGTTATTTATTGTCTAATGTCTCAACTTCATGTATGTGACTTTATTGTATTTATTTATTCTATTGTCTTCTAGTCGTCTGTACTTATGTCTTCACTTTATGTATGGAGCAGCCTGCATGTCCCAGGGGTAGGGTTAGTTTTATCTAAGAATATCTAATCCAGAAAGGAATCCCAATTCAGGGAAAGTCATAAAGAAATTGCGAACATTTGGCAAACATATCCGATCTACAAGAAACATGTTGTGAAACATTTGTTGAGCTTATAGATCGGCTATTTTCGGCAAAGAGATTTGGTATAGAGGGGAAAAAAAGTATTGACCCCTGGTTAGCTACGTATAGGGTTTAAGTGATTAAAACGGTAAATCCGTAACATTATGTGCTCCTCCCCATAATAATGCAGAAATTACAAAACAAAGCTTGGCCTATGGGCACCACAGTTCAATAAGCAACTGCAATGTAAAACAACAACAATGTAACATTCAATCAGTATGGTGGAACCCTATTGGACACAGACATGCCAGATGTTTTACACTTGCGGTAAACCAAGCTGAACTAAGCTGATCTCAAAGGACAGCATTAGTATCATTTTTCATTTGGCTCATTACCAACAATGGTTCACAATAGTAAAAAAGCACTGCAGCTTTAACATACACAATTACACACAGTATATATGTCTCCTATTGGATATCCTCAAAATGGTATTGGCGACGTTTCGATCCATTGCTGCCTAACAGCATTAACCACTTAAGCCCTATTCAAAACTTTACCAAAAAAATAACAGATCTATAAGCTCAAAATGTGATGTCTTGTGAGCTACTAGATATGCAATTTTAAGATTTTGAAAAGTCTTTGAACAATGAACATTTTAGAAAATCTTTTAATGTTTTTGAAAATGTTTGCCTATGCCCAAAATAGGGACACCAGGTTAAAAAACTTACAGGAAGACACTCAACATCCATTATTGGAGAAAAAGAGGATAAACTTATCCAAAATAAGCCTTATGCCATAAGGTCAGCAATCTGAGTGAATTATTTTAGTTACAATGTGGATAATTTTCAATTACATTATGGGGTCTAGGCGTGGCACAAACAAAAGACATATATATGTGTACAAGTAAAAGGCACCAGTGCCTTTCTACTGGTGTAGATGTTGGGTATATGAAACTAACTCAGCCTCTACAAGCATGAATAAAACAAAAAGGAAAATATTAAAACAATGTGCACCAGTCTGTTCTATTCTAACAACTAAAGGGAACAATAAGAAGGGATTGTTGAGTTTTGAACGTACCTCTAAGTAGATCTGAGTGAGATTTGATTCTCCCGTCTTCTTATTAATCTCAAACTCTTCATAATATCTGGAAAATAAAGTGTTCACACGATCAATTAAAGCTTCCCTTCTGTTAAAATTCACTCATTTTCAATACAATGTAGAGGCCATGTCAAGTCATTTTAGCTCAAAATGGACAGCTGAGAGAGAGAGAGACTCAGGTGATGGTCTTGATTCCAGGACAGCAGGGGTCCATGTCTCCAGGGGCAAAAAACATTCTACTACTAACTAACCCAAATATTGAATCACATAACTCATCATTTAAAACAACAATCTCTTGTTTTGAGTTGACAGTACCCTCCCCGATTCTGCCTTTACTGTCCCCTCAGGATGCAGCGAGCGCATTTCCCTCACAGGCTGCGTTTAGAGGAGCGTTTGCAGAATGACAGATCCGGGAAGTCTCGTCAGCGCAGAGTCGAGCAGTGGGAACTGTTATGAGGCGGCGCTGAAGCGTGGCGCGGCAACGGGAGATGCAGTGACAGGCGTCTCTCTCTCTCTCTCACGCTCTGCTTGGTCCAGGTGTCCTCGTAAGCCGCCGACGCAACCTGCCATCTCCTGGGGGCATGCGTGTGTATGTGTGTGTTGTGTTGAGCGTGCGAGCGTGCGTCTGTCCAGGGCCCAGGTACGCAGCGCTGATTAAACTCGTGGCTAAGCGGAAAACCGCACCCGGCTGCCAGTGCCAATGACCCTGAATACACATATGGCTGTTTTTGGGGGAACAAAATGGGCGAAAAATGGAATACACAAGCACAGCTGGTACAGAGAAGAGGGGGGTGGGGTGGGTACACTCAACTCATTCAGAGCAGCAGCCAGGCAAACCATTCCACTGAGTCATAAGAAGGTTGTTTTGTTGATTCTCTTTTTTTACATTTTTTTTCTCCACACTGCATCTTTTAGTGTTTTGTTCAGTTTTTTGCTAAGTGCTCTATAAATATGTTTATTATTATTATTATTATTATATTATCGTCTTCATCAGGCCTTCTGACATGTCAGTGAGTATAGTGGTGTGTGTGGTGTGTGTGTGTGTGTGTGTGTGTGTGTGTGTGTGTGTGTGTGTCTGTCTGTATTTATATTTCTCTTGCCGAACTACAGTTGCTCTTCGCCCTGCTCTCATTCAGTACAAAGGCTATATTAGGTCATCTTGTTTTTCCCTCTTGAAAAGTCTGGTTTTTAACCACTTAAACCCTTCTATACTTATTAAACTGGACATTAGTTACATCTATACTTGGTGCGCTCTTTTGTCCCTCTACACCAAATCTCTTTCCCAAAGATAGCAGATCGTTGCAGTTGTGAGCTTGTAGATCTGCTATTTTTGGAGAATGCTCCCCCCAGAATATGGACGCTGGTTTACAAAAAACAAGGGAACTGGCACACTCAACTCAAAGTCTTCAGACTATGATGGATGCTGCTGACTGAAAAGGCACACAAATAGCAAATGAAGTTGTCACCACTCGCATAAAAGAATGCAACAGTTTTAAAAATAATAACAGCAGCAGAGGAAACCTTCCTCAGCGTTTCTGAGACGTATGTGTGTGTGTGTGTGTGTGTGCATGTGTGTGAGATAAACGACATAATGCATGTCACAAGTGTGAACTTTTCAACAGGTTAATCAGTCAGAATTTGTTGTTTGTTTGATTACAAATGAGTTACTAATGTTTCTTCTACACTCGTCTCGTGCGTGCGTGCGTGCGTGCGTGCGTGCGTGCGTGCGTGCGTGCGTGCGTGCGTGCGTGCGTGCGTGCGTGCGTGCGTGCGTGCGTGCGTGCGTGCGTGCGTGCGTGCGTGCGTGCGTGCGTGCGTGCGTGCGTGCGTCTGCTCTCCGAAAAGTATGTGCATAGCCCAGGTTTGTGTTTGTGTGTGTGTGTGTGTGTGTGTGTGTGTGTGTTGCTACCTGCCAACCATCTCAGAGTTGTTGTACACAGGGACATTGGGCCTGTCGCTGCTGTTGTTGGGGCCAAAGTGGCAGTTTGGGGCACCGAACCATTCATCAAAACCGTGCTCCAGAGGAAGGTACTGCGGCCTGTGGCCAAGATGCCTGAGATAAAGCACATTCACACAAACCAGAAGGACAATGGCATCATTTGAACAGCTCATTTGAGACAAGTGGTCCCAGTTGTCATTACTTTCCTTGTTTGTTACACTAATCACTACTAGACCATTAAAACTGTGGGCAACATGGATAAACCAACTTCAACTTGGATATGATCACTTCCAGAAGGACTACCAGTCGTGCACAAGTACTCAACCCCAGTAAGTATACATACACCTGGTTAAATATTACTCAACTACAAGTAAAGGTTGTGGTACTGAAGTACTTGCTTTGAAAATACAAATATTATATGTATTCAAAAGTTAAGTATATTTTCTTTTAAATATCAATGCATTGCTGTATTGAAATGTTGACATTTTCCCCGAAAGATCCAAATTTTTCCAGGAGAAATAGCAGTAGATGTAGATGTGTTATTTTCACTATATTTGAAAAAAGGCTTAAGTGGTTATTTCATAATATACTTATCTCCTTCCTAGAAATGCAGTGGAGTCAAAAGTACAGTATTTGTTTTTGATTTTTTTTCATAAGTATATAAGTATCCAAAAATACAAATACTCAAGTAAAGTACAGACAAAAAAATCCAAATGTACTGTCCACCACTTAAGACTACAATGCATCTTTCTCCAGAATCCTTATTTAACCTCTAAAATTTTAATTCAATAAGTAATATCAACTCACCACTTGCCAACTATCTTGCTGACATATCCCTTTTTCTTCAGCATCTGTGGTAACAGAATCTCATCCTTAGAGATGCCTCCCACGATCTCCTGAGGTGTGTACGCTGCAAACGTCAAGAGAGTTAGTGTGAAGTTAGTTAGTGGGCAGTTGGTGTACACTGTGCACAACATTCCAGAACCTTCCAGGACTCTGCTAATACAGTACTGCACAGTAACATTCTCAGTGGTAATGTAAAGGCCGGCCAAAGCTGAATGGGAAGCAGAAGATAGCAGGTTCGATTCCTGGCCCTGGCAATGTGTCCCTGAGCAAGACACTTAAAGGAATAGTTCACCCAAAAAATGACTTATTTTCTATAAATTACACACCCCATGAAGCCTTGAATTCATGGCGATTTTTTTTGTTATTGTGGCATTCCTAAGCCAATAAAAGAACTACTCCTTTAACCCCCCCCCCCCGCTCCACTCAGCACTCAGCTGGGTGAAGTTGAAAACTGCCGAGTGACCGAAACGTTGCATCCCTTTTAATACATTTTTGTAAGCAAAGACAGTGTGTGGGACTGAAATTCCCCCGTGGGATGAAATAGGTCTGCTTATCAACTCTCGGAGTTATCAAATGGATAAATTAATACTTTTGCTGTGATTTTACTGTGTGTTCTATGCACTAAGAAAGTATCTTCAACTGAAGGCGATGCAGGGAGGTATACACTGAAGAGTTACCATTTCTAGCGTGGGCGTTGGTGGTGTAGAATCCATTTCTGACAGGCAGCCTCCCTGTGAGCAGTGCAGCTCTAGCTGTAATAACAAGATAAATAGCATATGAGCTCCGCTGGAGTTTTTGAAAACATTACAATTCTCAGTAAGTTATAGATACTGGAGTCCTAATACATAGTTCCTAATAGTTATGGTTACCTCCTGTTTTTACAGTCTTTTACTGTGTTGTCTTTTAACTGTGGTGTATCAATTTGTCGTCTTGCTAGCAAAATGAATTTCTCTTGTGGACAATAAAGGACATCTAATCTGGTCTGCCCTAAAGAATCACCTTCAGGAGGCTGCAATTCCAAACTGGCCCCTGTCAAAGTCTTAACCTACCCCCCCCCCCCCCCCCCTCTCCTAAAACTGTCTATTGTACATATTTCTTGTTTTTCATACCAGTAACCTGTAAGCTGATTGTATGATGTTCTGCATAGTAGTGTATATTTGTATGTCTTCTTAAATGTCATCATGATTTGAGTGCACAGGGGATCTCATTTTAAATAAGCCATTGTGCTTTTATGAGCGATCCAGTTTAGAGGACCTTGTATTGTGAATTGTACTTCCATGTACTGTTTCCATGTCTTTCTAAATAAAGTATTCAATCAATCAAGCAGTCTAATCTAATCTAATCTTCCCAGCTACAGAAATAACTATAAAGGGGCGCTAACGCATCTCTCTGCCAGGCTAGGTGGCCTACCCAGGGCTGTGTACTGTAAGTTGTGGGTTGCAGCCATCAGGACCAGAGGAAGCTGCAGGGGAAATGGCGTTACTACGACATTTATTTTTCACATTGACCGCCATCTATGGTCAGAAGCGAAAATGGGTTTGGAGGTGCACTCTAAAACATGTGATTCCAATTTGGAGTTGATTGGATGTTGTATTCATGATCTATGGTGTTTTTTTGTGTGTGTTTTTTTATATATATATAGACCAAATCTGCCGAGGCCTTTTTTGGCAATGGCAGATTCGTCTGTTTCCACCAGCCAACCTGAAATCAAGTGTACCCAATAGGGTGAAGATTTAAAAAAATAATGTTTATGCAACAGTGACATTTGTAGCATTTGTGGCGCCCCTATGGGTCTAAGTGAAATCCCCATTGGCTCTGCATTGTGTATAGGCCTCTCACTGTAATTCAAATTTGGGGTCAATTGGAGGATGCGTTTATGATTTGTCATTTTTTATAACACAGGCCCCTCCCTTAAACTGTGGAAGCCAATTAAAGCCAATCAGTATGGAATATCAAAACTCCTGTAGCCTATGATACAGTACATATTTACCACATTACTCCTGAGATAATGTGTAGCGATTTGTGTGAGTTTTGGACAACAACTGTAGGAGTAGCAAAAAGTGTGTTTTGAAGAAAATGAAAAATGACAGATTTTTTTTGTATTGTAAGACCTACAGTTTTAGAGGTATAGCGCCATGAGGTAGATTAGAAAAATTGTGGTGGAGGCCTACTGGCTGCGTGCGCGCACAGAAAAACAGACAGACATACACACAAACGGGTGAAATTATACATTTTCAGCCTGGTGGAGCTAGTGACTCACATTGGAGATAAGTGATGCATTTAGATTAAAATGTGTTAAAATGTGTAAATTAGGTATGCTTATCATACTGTAGCTTGCTGATGGATCATTTATTCCACAATAACTATTTTATCCCAACAGACAAAGCCGAGTTCAGGTGCTTATGCATCTCTTCCAACTTTGCGTACCTGAATCCCATCTCACTTGATTAAATCCAACTGTATAGGTTCAGGTGTTTGTCATTACTGTAGGAGGCTCATCAATGCTAGGAATGCTGTAGTAACACCTGCATACTGTAACTATAACCCAAAGTAAACATTTATGATGCAGTTATATTTAGGGATTGTTAGACAGACTCAGAAAGCAGGAACAATTTATTTCAGGCACAATAAAGATGTTCAAATCAGTTCCTTTTTTTAAATTGTATCCATTTTGGAAAGTCAAAACCTGGAATAGAGTCAACAATATAATATCAAGATAGTTGAGTGCAACTGTGTACACCAGCGGTTCTTAAACCTTTTAATTTTCAAGGACCCCCATAACTCTCAAGAGACCTGGTGTAAAGTACATTTACTCAAGTACTGTACTTTTGAGGTATTTTTTACTTTACTGGAGCATTTCCAATTGTAAGTACTTTTACTTCTACTCCACTACATCTCAGAGGCAAATATGATCTACTTTGTAGATTTTGATTATTATTACAAAACATACATTATCCACTTCAGCCCTGTATACATTTCGGCCATTTGAAATTAAATAAAATCTACAAGCTCACAATGTGTCGCGATGAGACGCATTGTGAGCTTGTAGATCTGATATTTTCAAAATATTTGTATACATTTGAAAACATGTGAAATGGGAAATGCTGCATATTGAGTACTTTTACTTATGGTACTTAAAGTACATTTTGATACCAATACTTTTGTAGTTTTACTCAAGTAAATTTTTTATTCCGGACTTTTACTTGTAACAGAGTATTTCTACATTGCAGTATTGATACTTTTACTTAAGTAAAAAAATGTAAGTACTTTTTCCTGCCTGTAAGTGTCCATTTGGAACCCCCACAAGGCCCCTGGACGGGACCCCACTTTGGGAACCACTGGTGTACAGCAAACAATGTGGGCTGTGTGTAATGCGGACTCACAGGGGGAGCACAGTGGGTTGGCTGTGTAGAAGTTGGGGAACAGCATCCCCTGTGCTGCCATGGCATCCAGGTTGGGCGTCTCTTTAGAGGGCTGGCCAAACACACCCAGGTCCCCCCACCCCATCTAGAGGAAATGTCAACTTTCTGTCATTCTGAAGTACTCCACTCCATCACTTACTGCAGCGGTTCTCAACCTTTTCAGGCCGTGACCCCCCCAAAATAATCATATGTGAACTGGGGACCCCCCCAGCAGGCATGTGCAAAGATGGGGGGCTTTGGGTGCTTGAGCACCTGCCCTTTTGCCTCAAAGTGTCCTTTTCCCAAAAGACAAAAAATAAATAAAAATAAGAATAATGTTTTATGGCCTGCCCAACATCCGTGGCCCTTTTCAAGACGAACATTTGACAAATAATTATAATTTCACTATCATAATTATTATGTATAATTATAATTTAAATGAGTTGGCTGCCATCAGTCAGTTTTAGTCTTAACTTTTCACCTAATGCAGTGATGTCAAGTGCCCTCCCACCCAGGGGTCATCAACAGGTCCAAATTTTAAAACAGCCACTTATCAAATAAATATACAAAATATCATTTGGGGGGAAAGCCGATCCACAAGCTCACAACACATCACAGCATGTTGTAAGCTTGTAGATCAGTAATTTTCTTTTCTTTTTAGCATATAAGGACATGCCCAAAATTGGGATGTCAGGGTTACAGTGGTTAGCTATACTGAAAACCTGGAGACTGGGAAGTTATCCACTGTATACTGGCAGGAGGTGGCAGTCCCGAGACAGGCATTAAATGTGGCATGGTCCAAGTATATTCCATGTTTGGGATGTCAATAAGTGGGTCTCATCAGTACAGACAGTGCTTCCATCTTACATTGCAGGAGCAAAAGGGCCATACTTGAGGACAGGAAGAGATCAAGTTCTACCCGCTAAACTAGTTTTTTGTGTGTGAACTTTAAAGTTGTGGTTTCCATTTAAGGTGAACAGGCACTGGCTATGTTGATGAGAAACAATATAGCAGATCTACAAGCTAGCTTGTAGAGTGTCCATTTTCAAATGTTTTCCCTCTTTCTTACCAGTTTGTTTAGTATAGTTTGTTGATTACTTTTGATGCAGTAATGATATTTTTTCATTTCTTCTTCTTTTTTTAAAAAGGTATTAAAAAGGTTTTAAAGGTCCTTAAATTGTCACTTCACTGTCATCTGGAGAAAGCAACCCAAAAGCATGGGGGGACCCCCCTGGGGGTTTCGACCCTTATTTTTTAACTCTATGGTTCCGACCCACAGGTTGAGAACCACTGACTTACTGTACATACATAGGAAGAGGCAGCAACACTCACACACACACACACACACACACACACACACACACACACACACACACACACACACACACACACACACACACACACACACACACACACACACACACACACACACACACACACACACACCTAAGTTCTCCATAGCACTCATTCACTGAGAAACCAACATAAAAAATAAACTTACATCATCCATAAGCATGATGATGATGTTTGGTGTCGACATGTTTGAGGGCTTCTCGGTCCAGCAGCCACATAGTAGACATGAGAACAGGGACAAAGTTTGAACAGACCAGCCATACATTGCAGGGCAGCAGTTCTACAGGGAAGCTGCAGCAGCAGCAGCTCTCTGGTCATGTGACCACAAGTCAGGAAGTGGGTGGCATCCTTACTACTTACATCATGAGCGACTGTAGCGCAACGTTTACGCATAAAGGATGAAAAGCACTCCAAGCCATATATCTATGGTCCAAGCAGCCCTGAAACATGACTGTCATATCATGACAGTCATGGCGCAACTTGTTCCTGGTTTTTGAATTTTCTCCATTTACAACCCGTACATCTACATACACGTTCAGATTTCAAACATAAAGTGCTTACCCCACGGCCACGGATGTACCAAGTTAAAACGCCCGTGTCTAAGTACCCGTATTTTCCGTATTGTTCAATAAAAAGCATTTTAATCCGATCGGTGGCCATTTTCTTAAAATGTCCTTCATATGCTTTCAACTACGCGACCCTATCGGTTGGGAGGTGTATTGCACTCGCATACATTATAACTATGATGTATCCGGATACATTATAACTGTTCGTGAGCGATGTTAGCGCAACGTTTACGCATAAAGAATGAAAAGTCCAACCACATATCATAGCTAAAGCTGTAATTTATAAATATACATCATGATTTAAAAAAAAAAAACACTTAAATTTTTACATTGATAGAGAGGGGGGAGGGACCTTTTCAATCTAATGTTATTTTCCCGTGACAATCACGTGACATGATGTGACAGCTCAGAAGGAGAACAACATGGCGGTGTGCATAGCAGTCATCGCAAAGGAGGTAAACAATACGCTTTTGCATTGACTTTGGTTAATTTCTGTATACGTTCTTCTCACCGGATATATTGTTTAAACCATATGATCTTCCTTTTCGACTGATTTAGATTCTTAGTAATGTGGTCGCATACAACAAGACTAGCCGCCTATATACCTACACAGCTAACAACATTAGCTTATTTCTACAAGCTAGTTCCATGGAACAATTTACAACTTGGTTGTTTGTTCTTTTGTATTTATGCCAGTGGTGGAAAAGGTACTATATTTTTTAACTTAAGTAAAAGTATCAATACTGCAATGTGGAAATACTCTGTTAATAGTCCAGAAGTCAAAATGTACTTGAGTAAAAGTTTTTTTTTTTTAAGTATTGGTATCAAAATGTACTTAAAGTACTAAAAGTAGAAAGTACTCATTATGCAGAATGTCCCATTTCACAAGTTGTCAAATGTAAAACAAATGGCAGATCTACAAGCTGTGTCGCAGCTTGTAGATCGGCTATTTTCAAATGGCAGAAATGTATATAGGGCTGAAGTGGGTAATGTATGTTTTGTAATAAAAATCTAAATCTACAAAGTAACTAAAGCTGTCAAATAATTGTAAATATTTTCCTCGTGAGAGTAGAAAGTACAGAAATTTGCAAATACTCCAGTAAAGTAAAAGAAATACCTCAAAATTGTACTTAAGTACAGGACTTGAGTAAACGTACTTAGTTACTTTACACCACTGTTTGTTCTTTTGTATTAATGCTCATCTGCTTTCTCTGTTATTCTAGAATTACCCGTTGTATATTCGGAGTGTTCCCACTCAGAATGAGCTGAAGTTTCATTACACAGTCCACACCTCTCTGGATGTGGTTGAAGAGAAGATCTCAGCAGTGGGCAAAGCCATGGCAGACCAGAGGGAGCTGTATCTGGGGTTGCTCTATCCCACTGAAGATTACAAAGTGTATCCATTTTACAACGTGTTAGACATTTTGATAAGCTCTTGTTTTTCAGATTGTCTTTACTCAAATATTTGACCTCACTATCCGTAGTGCAAAGATTGGGGCTAGAAACCTCGCCCCAGAATGGCTGTGATATTACATAATACATCTACATGTATTACAAAGTAAATGAGGGCGCCTCAAAAGAGTGGACACTTGGTAAATCCAGGCACTAACACAGACAGAGTGGGCATCAGAAAAACTGGGCACCAAAACTTTGAATTCAGGTCTGCATCCATGACTCCATTTTTGGCTTGGTGAGTCTTGCAACTTGTTAATCAGAGTAATGCCCTGTATTCTCCCCAAAAAGTGCCCAGTCCTTCCGAAATCTTCTGGGGAAAAAAAATGGTTCCCACTCTTCTAGAACACATCCATGCCCACCCGGGGAGGGTAGTCATTGCGGTGGCATTCTAACCTGTAGCGCTGCATGTGTACTTACTCTCCCAATAGTTAATTGCTTTGACAGTTGGGGTCAGCTCTTGTCATCTAACTGTTACTGTTACTAATGTCCGTTTGAAAGTTCTGGCATAAAACATGTATTTATTAAAATATCTCCACTTTTCCACGAGCTTCACATGGACATGATTCACGGTACGCGACGGGCCACAATTATAACAGCACTAAACATGGAAACTTCCTTCAATGACCGCATTGTTACGTATGGGACACACAAATTGACAGGTGCGTTGCAGTTGGTGCGGGGTAATTTATCACATTTGTCAATTTGTGTGTCCCATGCACCGGCTTTGGATGCTGTCAATGCACTGAATGAGGCATTATCAGACTATTGATTGGTCTAAGTAGGTGAGATACTAACCTACCAACGGGGCTCAGGTGTTTTGACGTTATTCTGTGGGTTGATGAAAGTTGGGGTAAAGGCTCACCCCAAAACATGATTTACGATTCTGTGCCTATCGGTACATAACTCGGACGGCGCTGAGTCGGCTCAAGCGAACTTCGCAACGTTCGGCACGGCAACTCGCTCGCTTTAGCTCGCTCGATGGTGCCTCTCGTGGCTTAATGTTTCTATTAAATTCATGATGAGCAAACCTAACATTTATTTTCCTGTGAGACTGGCATAATGATCTTCGCTTGAGCCGGTGCGCCTCCATCGCGGTCCAAAACTATACTTTATACAAAACACCTACTGAGCCCCGTCGGTAGGTCGTCCAGTCGCCTACCTATCAATAGTCTGATTAAACGTGGATAGGTCAGTATCTCACCTACTTAGACCAATCAATAGTCTGATTAAGCGTGATAATGTGTCCCATTCAGTGCATTGACAGCATCCGAAATGGGTGCACCCATATGTGCTTGAAGTAAGTTTACATTGTGTTCAGTGCTGCAGTCAATGCGGCCCGTCACGTACAGAGAATGCCATCCATATGTTCATGGAAAAGTGGATATAATTGACTGAAAACACGTTTTATGCCATAACTTTCAAATGGATATTAAACTAAATGACAAGAGCTGACCCCAAGTCACAGCAATTATTGCATGAGTAGTAGTGTACATATGCAGCGCTATCTGTTAAGAGTGCCGCTGCAATGACTCCCCTCCCTGGGATGGATGTGTTCTATGGCTTTGTATACTAAGAACATGAAATGTAATACCACAGCCATTCTATGGCCACTAGAAACCATATATCTTGCTGTATTCTCATTTAATCTGTGAAGTCCTTCACTTGTAAACCAGATATGGCTACGTGACCAACTCTAAAGTAAAGTTTGTCATTGTTGTGGACTCCTCAAATACATCTTTACGGGACAATGAGATTAGGAGTGTAAGTACTTTTTTTCCCCATTTGACAATAAAATATAAACCTGCTGATAGTATCAGTTCAATTTAATTCTCTTGGGCGAGTGTTTTAATGCGTTATGGATAAACAGATCTAAACATGGAACAAACTTGAGACATCTCCAATGATTGTTTGCATGTTTCTCAGTTTATGAAGCCTAATTAGGCTACATTACTTTTCAGATGTTCAGAAAATTACACAACTCATTTACTGATGTGATGTGTAACCCATTCTACAATCCAGGGGACCCAATTCAATCCAAGTGAGTTCCTGTTCCTATTAAATTCATGATGAGCAAACCTAACATTTATTTTCCTGTGAGACTGGCATAATGATCTTTGACGACTCCGTTCTGCAGGGCCTTTGATGGAATGGTATCTGGAATGATGGTACAAGCCAGCTGATATAGCCGATCTACAAGTTCACAACGAGTCATTCTCCTACCCCTGCATCCCCTGTAAATAATGTCCTTACCGTTGCCTGCATTAAGTTCATTAAACATTGTTCTAGTGCATTCATGGGTCATTTATTCACACTGTAAAACAAATTAAAAAATAAATTGTAAACGCATGGAGCACAAATTAGGTGATCAAGTCATTTGTTTTATTTATTCATTTCTTTTCACAATGCTAAAAAGTAACCCAGATAGTCTCCCCTGGGCAAATGTATTTGTTGGCACGAAGAAAAGAATTCAAGAATCAAACATTGCTCCTTTAGTCTCAACCAAATTATTTTTTGATTAATAGGAAAGCCAAACTCATATTGTCCACTGTCTCTTAGACATTACACAGTACCCAACCCAGCAATGATTTAAACCAGAAATTCCTTGAATGTGTCAGGCTTATATACCCCCCCCACCCCACCCCACCCCCCCACATGTTAACGCTGTTGAGGATAGTGATGTTCACTCGGCCCGGCTCCCATTTCCTCCGACGGTGGGGTGATGAGAAGAAGGCACGGATAACGTTTGGGGGTCTGCTCACGGTACTCCATGTGTCCCCACTGTCTCTTCCCCACTGAGGAGCCCCCATAGTAAGGATGTGGCACCTGATGGAGCGGCCTCGCTGATTGATACCGGAACCTGCCCTGAAAGTTGTTTTGGAAGCGGGGCGGGCGGAAGCCTCTGCCTCTGGCGCGACCGCCTCGAGGGCCGCCTCGGTCTGTGGTGCTAATCCCTGGCATGTTGGTCCTCTTAGGCATCACCTGCAGGTCAAAGGTCATAGAAATAAAACCAAAGATGTCAGTACATATTTGTGTAGTTGAATTGGCTGAATTGTAAAAAAGAAAATGCAAGGACACTTGGTAGATTTGGGTTGTGCACTTACACCTTGCCATGATGCAACTCTAAGGTGAGCAAAAGAATAGTTCCTCCATTGAATAGAAATGATCATTAAAAATATGCTCCTCGTTGACTTACATTCATTGTACGGTGAAACAGCCCTCTGTCACTCTTTAGCCCGTAAAGCAACACAAAGCTGATTCTGCCAATATAGAAAATCACAAAACCTGGTGCTGCTTTTTTATTTTATTTTATAAAAATGTCTACTTCCTGTTGACTTAACTATTTGAACCAGATCCAGCCCAGGGTTTCTTCCCAATAAAGGAAGTTTGACATTTTTATTAAAAGAAATGCACACCAGTTTTGTAATGTTCCATATTGGCAGAATCAGCTTCATTTATGGGCTAAAAGAGTGACAGAGCTGTTTCACCGTAAAGTCAATGAGGAGCATATTTTGAATCATACATTTCTAATCAATGGTGCAACTATTTGTGATATCTTGCCCACCTTTGGAGTCAAGTCATGGCAAGGTAACTACAAAAACCTTTACCAAAGTGTCCTTGCACTTAAGGTAAACAGGTCTTTAACGGCATGTTAGACCAGTAGACCTGCTGAAGACCAATGTTAATGACACACACCTTGAGGACTCTGCCCCTGAACAACGTCTCATCCAAACTAATAGCAGTTTGCACAGAGTCCCGATCTGTGAATTCAATATAGGCAAAGCTGTGAAAAGAGAGAAGGTCAATGTCAGGAAGAACAATGGGACTCAATACTATACAATTAATGCATTATAATATACATTAGCTCACTGAATGTTAAAGTGGGGTCCTTGAGGAGGTTCCAGGGGGTCCCCAGCAAAATGAGTTAGATCAATTTTTTTGGGGGGGGGGGGATATTTAAAAAACATTTTAACACAAATCTTTTATCGGGGGGGGGGGGGGGGTCCCTGGCACAAAATGTTTTCAGATGAGGGTCCACGGCCAAATGCATATTAATTTGAGGGTCCTTGACATGAAAAGGTTTGAGAACCACTGCATTAGCTGACATGAATTAAAAATAGTGTTCTGTGCAGTCATGAAAAGCTCAAAAGCAAAAGGTGAGTGAAATCACAGAATTATCCTCAGTGATGCATCAATTAACACTAGTAGGCTACCAGCAGTTGGTTTTGAACCCACCCCTTGGGATGACCAGAGAACCTGTCACATAGGATGGTCACTCTGTTGACAGGTCCACAGCCGTTGAAATGGATCTCCAACTCGTCTGCAGTGGCTCCATAGTCTACCTGGGGAGTGTTGAGCAACGTATCAGAACAAATGTTTGGAAGATGCTGTACAGGCTTTAGAACAATGTGCTCAAATAAACAAGGCATACATTTCCCACATAGACTGATCTGTTGTCGGCATCTATCCTCTCCTCATGGGTCATGTTGTAGAACAATCCTGCAGCAGGACACAAACACGTTGCATCACACACATTAACAGGAGAGAATTTATACAGGAATTGCAACCTGAAATTAATTCATTGCATAATCTGTGCTTGCATCTTCAGCACTAGATTGTCATCTGAGATAATCTCATATTCCAGCTCCCTTTTAAGGAGGCACCAAGGACAGACACACAGGAATTAAAAAATGAAGAGAAGCACAGTGCCAGAACATATCCATGGGCAAGAAGATGAACCCTTCTGGAACCCTGGCACTCACTGCTTCATCTCATTGGGCAGAGATGAGGCACATGTGGAGTGTGGTTCCACATTGCTGTGGCCCAGGTGTAAACCAGATGGCCAAGACTTCAGCTACCTCAGTGGTTCTCAACCTTGTCAGGCCGTGACCTCCCCAAATAATCATATTTGAACTGGGGACCCTCCACCCTGACAAGCACTTGGAATTGTAGGAGTTGAGGCATTCGGTTCCAGATAAATATTGTGAAAATAGCAGATCTACAAGCTCACAACGCCTCTCGGCTATTTTCACAATATTTGCCTCTTTCTTATATTATTTGACAATTTGGCCAATGTTTGAGCAGTTTTTATAGTAGTTTGTTGATTATTTTTGATACAGTAATGCTCCCTTTCTTTTCTTCCTTTTTTTTGTTGAAGTCTTAGGTCCTTAAATTGTCACTTCACTGTCATCTGGGAGACACCCCCCCCCCCCACCCACCCAAAAGCATGTGGGGACCCCAACCCACAGGTTGAGGACCACTGAGCTAGCTCACCTACCTGAAGGCTGCTATGCTATGCTATACACACACCTATGGATCAAATAGGGCCCTGCAAGCTTTCACATCAGTGTTTCAGTTGCAGTGCAGCATAACAGGACAGCAACAGTCCTAAAAAAGCAAACCAATGTTGCATGTACTGTAACTGCAGACAGTCTTTTGTCTTACCAGGCTGAGAATTGCTGGATATCATATGCATCTCGGCAGCCTGCTGTTCCTCTTCCCTCAGCTTGTCTGCTTCCTCTTCCATCTCCAGCTCCAGGACCCTGGCTTTGATGGCCGCCAGCTCCTGGATAGATACAGGAATGGAACCTGATATTGCTGCTGCTAGACCTCTGTCTCTACTAGCAGTAGCATATATTACACACACACATACATACACAACGACTGCAGCAAGCTTTCGATTTAATTCCGATCTAGACAGATCTGCATCTATAATAATGATCTGATTCAGAAGAACCGTTGCTACCCCATTATTTCCCTGTGAAAATGCGGAGAGGGTTTTGTTAGGCTACGGATGCCAAAGATCCCATCCAGCCAGTGTTGCCATATTTTGTGAGAGAAATAAGCAACCGGGTCTAGGAAAAGCCCCCAAAAAGCCACACTTAAACCTATAATATCATGCATCGGCTATTTATAAATAGCCAATCTACTATAGTAGATCTACTGTTTTCAAAAACTCAAAATGTGGAATGTTTTTTTGAAACATTCTAAAACAATGAAATGCTCCTCTGGGCAGTGGGAACAAAACATTTGTGAAAATATTTGAGAAACACTGGTTTAAATAATACAAAAATTGGAAGAGAGCCTAAATAAGCAAGTACACTTAGCGACAAGCCCAACAAAACGCAACCACTTATATACAGACACAAACACAACTATACAGAAAAAGAAGCCCAAAGTCGCTTATAATAAGCCGACATGGCAACGCTGCATCCAGCGCTGTTATGCGCGTGCGCGTCGGGATACCCACGGTCGAACTGCCGTAATGATGTAAATCTGCAATTTTTATTTTAGAAACGTTTACAAATAAAATGTGTCAGTCGATGCGCGCTTTTCATTTCACCAAACACTTGCTACATTTGTGCCCAATTTAAGCCTTAGGCCTATATTTTAATTATACTTAAACTTCTGCACTGTAAATTTTATTTGTTTAAAAAAAAAATCTGTGTTTAAAATCTGTGTTTATTGTATTCAAATGTCCTTTAACAGTGTTTTTTTTATTTGTATTACAATTTGTAGCCAATCTACAAGCTTTGTAGAGGAAGTCCCCATCAAAGTTAGTTAATAAGCTCCCGAAACGTGATGAGTCTATAAAAATAAAATCTAGGAAAATTTGGAATATTTTAAAGGGATAGTTCACCCCCAAAAATACATATCTATCGATTAGTCACCCCATGGAGACTTGAATTTAAGGATTTGTTTTTGTTTTTGTCACATTCCTAACTAAGCCAATAATTTGATGACCGGCAGCGGTTCAGGTAGGAGACACAACTCTCCTTTGTGTCCACTCCAATGGTCATCAAATTATTGGCTTAGGTCGACCAAAAAATATCCATGAATTCAAGTCTCCATGGGGTGACTAATCGATTGGGTTTTTTTTCTATCCCTTTAACACCCAAAATCTTGTATTGGGGAAAGGGTAGCCTACCTGGCACAACATTTTTTCAGATGGGGGTCCGTAGATAAATAAGACTACATTAGCCGCAAGCAATCTTAGATCCTATTAATATCTGGAATCTAGAGTTGCAATACCAACCCTTGACAGCCCATACATCCAAACAGAAAAGTCCGATCTGATTGTATTAAACGATTTTAAACTCACCAACATTGCAGATGTACAGAAAGCTTGGATTATCCTCTATCTGCAAAGTTTTTGTTTCATTAAAATTCCACCTTAGACATGTTATGAGCTACTTTCTGTAAAAACATTCTGTGCATATTCTACTTCAAAAACGTCCACAAACACAACACCAGAGGGAGCTCCACAAATCAAGTTCAACCCAGATTTGGCTCAAACAAGGGGTTAAATTTGTTCTACTGCTATGCCACCAAAATGTGGAATGCCCTACCAACAGTTATTAAAAAAAAGTGACTCTTTACTCTCCTTCAAAACCACTCTAAAAGAGCACTTACAGGCAGGGGTGGACTGGGAAGCTGGCATACCGGGCATGCCCGGTGGGCCGACCATTGAAGGGCAAAACCACTTTGGTAGAGGTTTGGGTTGTGTAGTTACAGTACCTTGCAAATCAAAAATAATTGCTCCATTGATTAGAAATGTATAATTCAAAATATGCTCCTCATTGACTTACATTAAAGTAAAACAGCTCTCAAAGTCACTCTTTTAGCACATAAACAAACACAAACAAAGCTGATTCAGACAATATATGGAGCATTGTAGCATCTGTCTGTCTCTTATATGTCATCATGATTTGTGTGCATGGGGTTCTCATCTTAAACAAGCTGCGTGCTTAACTGAGTCTTCCAGTTTAGTAGACCTTGTATTGTGAATTTGTACTTCCATGTACTGTGATTCTCATGTCTTACTAAATAAAAGTACATCAATCAATCACCAAACCCAGTACCGTTTATTTTTTTTATAAAAATGTTAACTTCCTGTAGATTTAGCCATTTTTATTAACAAGAAAACACAGACTGGATCCGCGGATCCGGATCTTCAAATATTAAAATCAGCAGGAAGTTGACATTTTTATAAAAATAAAACAAATAAAAACAGTACTGGGTTTGGTGATGTTCTATATTGTCTGAATCAACTTCGTGTCCGCTTACGTGCTAAAAGAGTGACTTTGAGAGCAGTTTTACCGTACAATGTAAGTCAATGAGGAGCATATTTTTAATTATCAATTTCTAATCAATGGAGCAAATATTTTTGATTTCTTGTCCACCTTTGAAGCTGCATCATGACAAGGTAACTACACAACCCAAACCTCTACCTAAGTGGTCTTGCCCTTTAACTCATTCACTACCAGAGTAAGTAAATAAATCACGATTTTTATTTTTCCTTACCTTTTCAACTAGTCACACAAAGAGAACTATCTACAAGTTCAGTGTCATTGTGATGTGGTGTGTCCTTGTAGATTTGCTATTTTTTGCAATTAATGAACATTTCTGCCAATAGTGTCATGCATCTTTCCTTTTGCCCAGGCAGCCATATGGGCTTAAAGGACAAAGTCAAACATATTGTTATTACTGACCTTTCAAAAGGTTCACAGGATCATCCGTAGCTGTTATGTTATGATTTTGATGTTAGAATAAAACAACTTATTTGCATACACAGTACGCAAATTACAGCCTTTGCTTGTATAAGTTAGCCATATCCTGTTATGCCAAGCCATATCCTGTTATGCCATCCTCATACAGCCAATAGATCTAGCCTATAACAGATGCATTCTCAGATCATTATAGCTTTAATAGCCTTGTTTTCTATATAGAATATAATTTTGGTCCCAGTCCAGCCCTGCAATTCATACTGCCCCTGTAGAAAGTCAAAGCCAACTATTTACTGTACATATTTTATTTTCTACTCGTTTATATGATGTTTTTGAATGGTATTATTTATTTGTCTGTCATTAAATGTTTCGATGAATTGATTACAAAGGAAAGGACCCAAATGGAAACAAGCCATAGTAGGCCTACTTTCTTGGGTTTAAAATCCTCCTAACAGACCTTGTATTGAACTGTACTTCCCTGTGCTTGTCTTTGCAAACTGTTCTCCTTCAACACCGCTCTTACAGGTGGCTGCAATTCGGAACTGGCCCCTGTAAAAAAAAAATCCAAGCCTATCACCAGAAATGCCCCCCCCCCCTCGTTTATTTACTACTGTTTATATGATGCTTTTTGCAGAGTATTGTATATTTGTCTGTCACTAACTGTTTCAATGAATTGAATACACAGCACCCCAGTGGAAACAAGGCAAGCCATAGTGTTTTTTGGGGGGTTCAATTGTATTTAACTGTACTTTCTGTGCTTTTTTGCAAACTGTTAATAAAATATTCAATCAATCAATGCAAGTGCAGAGATGTTCCGAGTTGGGAAGCGCTTACGCACATAATACAGGAGGCAGCATGACGTTGCGTTATTGAAAACGAGCGCTTCCGAACACTTCGAAAAATCACCAGCATGGAATTTATTAACAGAAAGCAGCCCATATAACATGTCTATGGTGGAATTTTATGAAACAAAAACGTTACAGATACAAAGAGGAAGACCCAAGCTTTCCGTACAGCTGCAATGTTGGCGAGTTTAAAGTTGTTTAATACAATCAGATCAGACTTTTCTGTTTGAATGTATGGGCTGTCAAGGGGTTGGTATTGCAACTATAGATTCCAGATATAAAAAAATAGGATAAAGAGTTGCTTGCGGCTAAGCCTACATATTAATATGGGGTTCTTGCATGAAAACGTTTGAGACTGAGAACCACTGAGATGGACGATGCTTTACTCACCGGCGGGTCCTCTGTGAAAGGCCTTGTGCCTTCCAGGTAACAAATCAACGCCATATTCATTGATTTAACTTTAATATATAAACACCTGCGGCTGTCCAGCCGCTCGAGTTGTCTAAACAATAGTCGCAAATCCTAACGGCCAATAAAATGAATATAAAAAATAAAGTAGCCTGTATTGACTTCCGGGCCCTTTTATATTTTCGTTGTAGAGATCTGAATTGACAGCACTAAACTATAAACTTCCACCTCTCTAATAGCTTCTAGAGTTGAACAGGGAGTAGGCTAGTCTACGTTCACTTCATCATCAGCCTAACAAATGATGAGCAGGTTAGGTATGCTGATAAGGATCACCTGTGAGGTTCTGATTGATGACTTCTATGTCAGTCACGCTCAGTGGTGGAAAAAGTACACACATGTTTGACTTAAAGGGACATTTCACTTTCAAAATGTTTGAACGTGACGTCTACTGGGGCTTTTGTGTTTCACCCCAGACAGTGTTTGAGTTGCTTGATTCAGTATTTACATTTCTGATATTCATTTTATCAGACACACCCCCTTCCTATGATCAGTAGACGTTAAAATGACCCTTAACATGTTTAGTAAAAGTGAAAGTCCGGAATTCAAAATTATTGGTATTGGTATCAAAATGTACTTAAAGTACCAAAAGTAGAAAGTACTCATTATGCAGAATGTCACATTTCACAAGTTTTCAAATGTATAAAATGCATACAAATCTTTTGAAAATAGCAGATCTACAAGCTCACAATGTGCTGCATTGCAACGCATTGTGAGCTTGTAGATCGGCTATTTTCAAATGGCTGAAATGTATAGGGCTGAAGTGGCTGAAGTGCAATAATAATCAAAATCTACAAAGTAAGTAGTAACTTAAGTTTTCAAATAATTGTGATGGAGTAAAAGTAGCCTACAATATTTGCCTCTGAGGTGTAGTGGAGTAGAAGTAAAAGTACTGAAGATTGGAAATACTCCAGTAAAGTCAAAATACCTAAAAATTTTACTTTTTACAGTACTTGAGTAAATGTACTTAGTTACTTTACACCACTGGTCACACTGATTGACCACTTCACTTGCATTTTGTTTTATGCATATATTAATTTATTTCTATGAACATTGTATTTATTGTGATCATCTTTTTAAATATTTTGTAAGGCTCTATTGTAAGTATGAGTGTATTTTATAGTTGACAGTTGCTGAGAAATATTATCCATGGTTAACATTGAATCATGGATCATAGGCATATGCGTAACTATGCAAAGAATCAAACTGATGATAGGCTTTAACCCATTCAGTACCGCTCTATGGGCTTGTAGATCTGCTGTTTTTGAAAAATCGTGAAAATGTGTGCAACTTTTTGAAAATATATATTTTTATTAAAGCGAACATTTTTAACTCAAATCTTTGCTTCTGGGGGGGTCCCTAGCCTGGTAAACCCTCCCTCCGGAAATCTCATTTCCATTTGATTCCAGGAATCAAATGGAAATGAGATTTCCGGAGGGAGGGTTTACCAGGCTAGGGGGTCCCCGGAATAACATATTTTGAGATGGGGGTCCGCGGCCTTGAAAAAAGTTTGAGAACCACTGATATTATAGCAACATTTAGTTTCTTTTTAAACTGTTAGGATTTAGAATTAGAATCCCCAGAAACAAAGATTTGAGTTAAAATGTTCGCTTTAAAAATATATATATTCAAAGATTTGCACCAAGTTTCCACGATAAAAAAAATTATAGCAGATCTACAAGCTCGCTATGAGCTTGTATATCTGCTATTTTTTTTAAAGCCAAAGAAATCAAAATATGACACAGATGCGTTCCCGGTCTTAATGGGTTAAAATGTTTCATTTGGCTAGCCAAATGGATTATTGATATGTAAGTGATATTGCACTCATTTTTATATCTGTTCATGAGGTTAGGCCAATTGTTTATGCCCCAAAATCATGTTGGCTCATTTGACCTTTGAGACAAATACTGTAAGTGTGTCTGAAAATGTAGTTATTGTAGCTACCTTAAGAAAAGTAAGAATCACCATCATGATAAATATTTCATTTCATGTTTTAATTACACAGTTACATTGTTCAACACAGACATTAACCTGAATTAGAATGTTTTACAGCTTCACACATCCAACAGAGCGAACAGTTAAAGAGCGGTAATAGCAACAGGGAGGAAAGCATGCAAGAAATAAATAATACAAATCAGAATTTAATTCTTCTGGCACAGATCACTTCAGCTAAAATGGTAACAGGACCGTTAAAGAGGACAAAAAAAAACTGAAAACTCTTCAAAGCGCCAACCTTTCCTACAGAAACAATTCTTTTTTTCTGTAATAATGTATTGCACAATACAGTATATAATGCTTCCCTACACATATAAAACCAAACCTTTTTCCATTTGTGTATGTATGTAAAGGTAAAAACAGGACCATCCTGAGCCATGGCTTTTGGGGAAACAATCCACTACTTGCCATATCAGCTTCCTACTAAATCAGTGCTTACTTCATGGGAAAGACATGCCGCCATCACATTAGATGAGCCTTTGAACCTTCATTGGTAGGGAAACACAGTTGCCAACCTGCAAACATGTGCCTTTTTTTAAAACATATACTTTGTCCCTATCGTGTATACTGTATAACAGAATAAATAAACAGATGTTTTGAGACCCTTTCGTGGTTTTCACAACAGGAAAGCACTTATGCATTTGCCATTTACTATACCTTAACAGAATGCTAGGAAAGAATATGACACAATAATACACCTCGGCACAAAAGTGGTTTCACACAAAGTGAAAACAGAAAATCAAATAATTGATCTATTCCATCCTATCTAATGATAGTCACTGGGAGGAATCCCAGTGAATGATACTGGTAAACTGGTTGCTCACTCCATTGCAGCTACACTCCCTTTGTGGGACTGTGTACAATCACCTCATGTCCCACCACATCTACCCCAAAAGAAAAGTGTTCTAATCCTGGGCCAGAACACAAAACACATGAACATGAAAATAAATAAAAAGGTATCTGTAGCTTTTGGTTGGATTTTGGTCATTCTTAAGTGGTCATTGAGTTTGGTTTTGTTTTGTATTTTCTGAGGGCTGACTGGCAGGCAAAAAGCACTTGGGATTGAATGGAATTGACATTTCAATGTGGATCTGGTATGCTAATGTATTTACTCTCACTCTAAGAAAAGATCTTTTGAATCTGAACCATTAGTCTGTTAAGGATGTTTCATTAAAGCTCTGGAGGTTTCAAGTAGTTTATACAGAGGTGACTAAAAGATATTAAAGAACTAACCGCCATTCACACACAAACACACACCACATGCATTCAATATAATATCTCTGCAAGGCTTTGTACTGCAAGAACACTCAAAGCAATCAGTAGGCATGCTATAAAGAGCTCCTCCTATTGTTCGGAGGAATTGTTTGATATATAGAAAACAAGCTGGTTGATTGCTTTAATTGCTCATTTACATACCGTATCTCATACTCAGCCTGTTGGTTGAGTGTGTTCTTTACTTGTGTGCTCTGACCGTGTGTATTTCAGACACTTTGGTTAAATGGTATAGTGGAGTTCTAACCTCATTATTTCTGGTCTTACAATACACAGCATGTCAGAGCCTACTCTGGCAATGCAGGATTACTTTGGTCTGTGCTTTTATTGGTTTTGGACTACAAATGCCATGTAATGGTTGGTTCTGTTTTTATTTTGGTAATGGGAAATGTGTACTGAATACACGTGAAGTCTGATAGAGTATAGAGTATACACATACAGTATACAGTGTCTTGTTAAATGCCAACAATTCTGGCGACTATTGCCATAAAAATAGAACAAATAATATTACATCTAGTGGAAATAAATATCCCTTCACATGATTCACAATGCCAATTCCGTTCAATGCCCTTGTTTTTAAAATGCACAAAGTTCCCATGCCTGCTCTCAGCCCAGCTTTCAAAGTCCAGGTCAACCTCTCCTGGTGGTTAGCTGTATGGTCACAGGAGGTAGCTAGTGTGAGGGGGCTTGTAAAGAGAGGCCTGTGGTAGTGGTGATGAGATTAGACGGGAGGACAGAGGGAAAGAGGAGCAAAATACAGGAAAAGGCTGAATTCAATGCCATATCTCAAGGTATGATAGAACACACATACGTAGACAGATGCATGGGTAGCCAAATGCCAGCATTTCCCTTTTGACAATACGTTATTTGTTGTCTTTCAAGTTTGGTCCATCTCTAGAGGTATGACACCAATTTTGTTAGGGATTAGACTAGTAAGAATTAAATTTGCTTGAGAATGACCGTTCTTTATAGCTTGTTTATGCAAGCTATAAAGAACAAAGGCATATGCATTTTCGTCGAGGCCGATTATACTGCCAGTAGTCTTAACAAAAAACATGAAAGGGGAAATGCTACTCACTTCTTGGCTTGGACAAATGTTAATCAGTGCCAAATCATCGATGTACCCTTTAGTCGATCGTATATCAAACTGCATCTTAACCCATTAATACCTGGAACTGTGTCATTTTTTGATTTGAGCTAAAAAGCATTATTTTACACTTTGGGCTATTCAAAAAATAGCAGATATACAAGCTCATAGCGCGGCACGGAGTGCCGTGCTACGAGCTTGTAGATCTGCTATTTTTGAAAAATCGTGAAAATGTGTGCAAATCTTTGAATATATATATTTTTAAAGCGAACATTTTTAACTAAAATCTTTGCTTCTGGGGGTCCCTGGAACAACATATTTTGATGGGGGTCCGCGGCCAAATACATATAATTTTGGGGGTCCTTGACGTGAAAAAGATTGAGCACCACTGATATAGAAACATACGTTTTTCAGAATACTGCTGAGATTTAGGAGACATGTAGAATCGGCTTCAGGTCTTAATGGGTTAAGAAATAATGCAATATAACTGGGGTTTAACAGATACGGTAAACAAAAAAAAGCTTTGAGGTTAGTTTTCCTGTAGCTTAACACTGGTGTATCTCTTACTCCTACAGTAAACAGTATGTAGGTGAGTGATGGTTTGTCTTGCACCAGGTGGTGCAGGGCAAACACACATAGCGTAACATAGACACAGGTTGTTGAGGACGAGGTGGCACTTAAAGCCCAAAGGATGGCAATGTTTCACAACGAGCCCCAAGACTGAACGAAACTCAACACAGTAAAATCTCTGAGAGTTAATTTAACTCTGGGTGTACAAAAGGGTCCATTTGTACACTTTCAGAATTAAAGTAACACTCGTGGATTTTACAGTGAAGGTTTGACTTTGAATCCCACATTTGATGTGTCGTAATTCTTCTCAAGTTTTAGATGGGCCTAAAAACCTGTGTCCCCCTTTTTTTTTTGTTTACCAGCATGCTGTTGAATCCTCGCCAGTAGGATGAAAACTGACCTGGAGGCCGATGAAGCACACTACAAGACACTGACAAGATAAGTCAGTTAATTAATCCATCAAATGTAAAGAAAACAAAACAAAACAAGGTGAAAATAATATATTATCTTTGTTTCGGTCAAAAGTCTTTTGGCTGGCATGACAACTTTGGACTTAATTCAAGAAATGTTGTAGTGTCCATCCAACCTTAATTAGTCTTCATCCCTTTTTCAGCTACACGTGTAGTGTTTCTGTATGGACATTTGACTTCTGCTCCATACAGAATCTCATCGCTGTGATCTGTGAAATTTGAGTGTTTTAAATGCTACGAGAAAAGATGACTGATAAATTTGAGAAAAGAACTAATAACTCTGAGAAAATTATATTCCGGACATTTGACTTTAAAGGTTTCTGTTATTTGGCAAACACATTTTTGGACCTCTTTAAATACTATGTACATTCACATTAAGTTACTGATGTTACTTTAAATATATTTATATGTATCTATATTATATGACACCCTATGGGCAGTTGTTGAGGTTCCATTCAGTAGCTGAATTCTCTTCATATTGCACCTCCGTCCTCTCACTGTCTTACAATGCGAGCAATACAAAATATTCTACAAGAGGAGTTTCATCTCATTGATATAGATACAACAAATCAAACAATAAGTACAACATGGGGCTTTGCCTCGTAAAAGAGTGTCCTTGCTCTGACTTCAATATTCAGCCCAAACTAAAGGAGGAAAAAAGAAAAGAAAAACAAAGTCCCATCTTTCTGGATATACACAAGGGCAGCACAGGTGGACGTCAGCGACAAGAGACATTATTGAAAAAACCCAAAGCAAATAAAAGGAGTATCTACAAGCAGGTTTGATCCCTTCCCACGCGACTTCTCAGAGGCTCTGTCCAAAGTAGGCTGGGGGTCCAGGGCCAGTGGCGGGGAGGAGCAGAGAGGGGTTGATGAGGAGGCGAGGGGAGGTAGAAAGAGAGGAGAAATGAGTCTACACCGCTCATTACGAGGCTCTTTAGTCTGTTTATCATGCTTTGGAAAAGGAGGGAGAGAATGAAAAGGTAACAGCAAATATCTCCTCTTCATGGAGCTTGTTTAAAAAAACAAAACAAAAAAAACAATTTAAAAACAACCTTTCCATATTTCTCCGTATTATACAATGCTTTCTTGGACAAGTCTTTTTTTTAATTTTTCTTTATCAAGTTTGTTTTTTGAGGTTTTCGGGCAACTCTGTTTCTTTTTTCTTTTTCTTTTTTTTGCCATGTTATCTTCTTTCCAAATAGCTTTCCTTTCCTCTTTTTCTCTGTCCTCTCTGTTACTGTTCAGTGTTCACATAAATCACTCATTGGCAGGGTCTCCGTCCATTCCAATAAACGTATCTGGCGGGCGAGTTCACCACGATGTCCATTCTTGTGTTCACTAGTCTGGGCCGTCACTGAGGAATCACTGTTGGTTTGTCCAGGCTTGCAGCAGGCGGCTACAGAGCATAGAATAGCACAGTCTACGTACAGTCTGTCTGACTGTCTCTGGGTGCTGTTCTGTAGCAACTCTGCAGTCTGGCCCTCTCAGGGCTGGCTTAAACTTGATTCATGCTTCGGCAACAGTGTAGCTCGTCAAAAATAACACGTCTTCAATTGAAAAAAAAGAAAAAAGAAAGAAAAGGTGTTATTTAAATAATTTTTGCAGAGCGACACCGTTCCCGAAGCATGAATCAGGTTTTATCTGCTGAGGAGGTGATGTTGCTTTGCGTTTGGTTACAAGATGAGTGCTTCTCCTTATCTCTTACTTCCTCACTTTGGCAGTGTAATACAAAGGTTTGGATCATGTTATTATTATTTTTTTCTTCTTTGAATTCATTTGGGTTCACAATGGTGCAGAGAGGTGAGTCCGGTGTAGATTTTCTTGGCTCGCTAGCAAGGTAGTTAACAGTTTAAAATTTATTTTCATATCATCATTATTATTAGCATCATCATCGTTATTCATTTAGAATATTTGGACTTTTCTTTAATTTCCCTTAAAGCCAAAAAAAGAAATATCAGATAAATAACTGTTTCTGAGGAATAAATCGCTTCAATGAATTTTCCCCCCCTTCCCTCCTTCAATGGAAGAAAGGTACTATTCTCCCCCCCCACGCGTCTTCTCAAAGACACTGTGCAGGAAGTGCCACTTCTGTGAGAGGTGTGATATAGTAGTGCACACGTCAGGGGCTGGGCATTGCTGTCACTGGTGCTGAATTAAAGGGAAATCCTATCCAAGTGCTAAGCAATTAGTTAACTTCTCTTCAGTGTTATGTTTCCACACATCCTGTATTGCCTGAGGGCACATAGTCTTATATCAAAGCTCACATCATCAGCAAGTAAGCCTGATATGTTTTGTTACTGAACACGGGGAGAGGAGTCACTGTACCTTCCATGCTTTACACTACACAGAAACCCAGACTGGAGTCTCTATGTGTGTGGGTGCGGGTGATGTAGAGAAGTATATCTGACTGACAGAAGTATCTTTTATATTTCTTTTTCATCATCAGCTGTACTGTAAAATCCTCAGTGATAATCCATCCATTTGTATCGCAGAGTGTACAAATGTAACCAAATGGACTCGTAAGGGTCCATTTAGTTACATTTGTATACTCTCAGAGTTAAATTAACACTCAGGATTTCACCGTGTATAACTTTGAGCGCTTCGGTGAGTCGAGAGTGAAGCAGGGAAAGAGGAATGGGTGCAATGTGCGATGAAGATTCCTCAGTTTGGTTTTGTTTTCGTTGGAGTGTCGGGCACTGTAGCGTCTAGTGTCCAAAAAAATAAAGGAGTGAAGGGCTCAGAGGTCAGCGAGAGGTGGCGTCCAGCAGGGCAGGGGTGGCCGGGGTGGTGGAGCGAGAGGCACTGCTGGAACTGCTCTCCTTCGGGCTGGCAGAGACGCTTCCACCACCACCTCCTATACAGGCCTGGCCTGCCAGGGACAGGGCGCCTGGCGGAGTGCTCTCCGAATGGGTGGGGGGCGCGCTGGAGGACGCAGAGGACGATGGGGTCCCCAGTGGGACGCTGCTGCCCCCCGGCAGTCCCTGCAGACCCTGGCCGCAGACGTGGTGGTGCTTCTCCCAGTCCTTGTGCTGGCAGAAGGAGCCGCAGTAGCGAGCCGTGTTGCAGCCACTGCACGTCTCGCTGGCCTTCCTGCCGCAGTTCCAGCAGCTCTGGGAAGACAGTGGGGGGAGAAGCGGGTTGATAAAAATAAGTCTCATCTAATAGAAGTTTCGGCTGTTGTGCTACATCTTTCTTTTCTTTTTTTCAGTTTTTTACTTACGGATGATGTATTTTTAATACTTACTGTATTAACCACTTATGGCTTAGGCTTGTCGTACCATGAATAGTGAAAATAGACGATTTATAAGCTCAAAATGCTATTTTTGAAAATGTTAACGTTTTTGAAATTTGTGAGTTTTTTTTTACTTAGACAGTTTTTGTATACTAATAATAATAATATATTTTAATGTTATTATTAATATTATTATTATTATTATTATTATTATTATTATTATTATTATTTAATTTGCCTTCTTTGCACATGGATTTGATTCAAGTGTTTCAAGTCGTGGTCCAAGGCCATGGTCAGTGGTACCAGCAGGTGGTGGTCAACTGCTCTCTAACGGCCTCTGTCTGGCATTCTGCTCCAACCGTCTGGGTCTGCCTGCCTTTATTTACACAGGCAGCTGGACAGCCTCCTCTATAATCAAAATGGCAACACAGTGCTAGACCAGAGCAGCAGCAGCCAGCTGTAGCCTACTGTAGGCGAAGTCGTTTTTTTTCTGGTATGACATGTGGACACATGAGCTCAGATGCACTATGACTGGCTGAGACCGGGGAAGGGACTCATGTTGGTTAAGATGATAACCTATTCCGTCCACCGTGGCTTGCCTACTTGGACGGCACGCTCATCGACGCGCAAGGCCGTTGACAGCTCGGCTGTCGGTTCGCTTGGGCGCTCTTCGCGAGCCTCAAGGCCTTGCTGTCGATGTGCCTGCCGTGTTTTAAAGTGATTAAAAAAGTAATGCAGGACGAGTGCTCCTGTTCGCATGACATCCTAGGAAAAGCACAACTGCGTACTGTAGCTCACTGCAAAACCATCATCAAGCAGTGAAAACGAGGAGATTGCACATGACATAGACCACACAACAGGACCGGGGGACCAGACTACCGGACATGGGATGAGTGCAAAGAAGGGGAACGAGGGGGAAGAGTTGAGGAAGCGAGTGAATATCGAGCAAGTGAGGACATGAGAGTATACCGCAAAATCCTGAGCGTTGTTCAACCCTGAGACTGTCAAAATGTAGACAATGTCTATTAAGTCCTGATCCTCAGACGCACCCGATGGAACTGCTTCTCTACTGTCAAAATGTACTTTACTTGTACTATATTTTTTTCAGTTAAATGAATGCGCAGGATTTTACAGCGTGGCATGGCGGGTGGGGGGTCTGTGATACTCACTTCACTTGAGTCCTCCTGCTGGTTGATGACAGTCAATGCATCCTCGGAGGCCTGCCGCTTGGCGTCGGCCAGGGCCCTCTCCATCTTAGAGCGCTCCGCTGAGATCATCTCGTGAGCTTTCCTCTCAGCGTCTGACACCGCCTTCTGCAGCTCTGACATCGCTTGTCTCTTCACCTCATTCACAGCCTCCTCTGCAGAGAGAGAGAGAGAGAGATAGGGATCGAGAGAGAGAGGGAGGGAGGGAGGGAGGGAGGGAGGGAGAGTGAGGGGTGTTATTACTGAAGACCAGTGGTTCTCAAACATTTTCTTGCCAAGGACTGACATGTATTTTGCTGTGGCCCCCCATCTGAAAATATCTTTTGCCAGGGACCACCATACAAGATTTGTGTTGTTTCGTTGTATAGCTTGTTAATCGGATATTTTCAAATGGCCGATGTATATAGGGTTGAAGTGGTTAAACACATTTTACTGGGGATCCCCTTGGACCCCCTCAAGGACTGGGGGGTCCCTAGACCCCATTTTGAGAACGACTGCTGAAGACCACTCCTATTCTGTCCCCTGCGTCCTCCTTTACTGAGGCTCTTTAAAGCTTGATTTATACTTCGTCGTATGATGGTGTTGTGGAAAAATAGCAAATCTACAAGCACACCACTTATCGTGAGCTTGTGAATCTGCTAATTTCCACTACGCGACGCCGTCGTGCGACGCAGTATAAAGTAAGCATAAGCTTTTTGCTTGTTGTATCTCAGCTAACAGATGTACATCATCCAAGATTTAAAACCTTCTGTCAGAATAAGACAGCAGACAGACTTGAATAATTAATTCAAACACGTCTCGCAGCAATCATTTTCAGCGCTGACAACAGCAGATGTCTCCAAACTTTGTTCACCAACTTCAATATTAACCCAGTGGTCTGGGATTCCCCGCTGTTCATAAATTGCCCTCCTGCCATTAGAATGAATCAATGGGAAAACAATATAAATAAAACACTTAAAAGTGAAGACACTGAATTGCCTCCCCATCAGTGATGTATATCGTCACTGCAGGAGTTCCCATGAAGGAGACGTTAGCCTGTGGCCTTTTGTTCTACAAATGCCAGCACGTACATGAGTGAGGAGGCTGTGTTTTTAGAACAGGCAGGTGCGCGGACTCCTTTACAGATGGCAGTCTAAAATAGGAGTTTCCAGAGCCCCCAACGCTCAATAAAAGGCAGGAGTGATTGTGGTTTGCCATCTTTCCTCGCTCTCCCCACAGGAAAAACAAAACAAGCGTACATTTTCCATACCTTGCAGAGCTCTAGAGAATACTGTGGAGAAAGGGGCAGCTAAATTTACAAGGTTTAGAATTATGCCAAGAGGCAATTACTAAATTGATATGTCACGACCACAAGAAGTTTTCAGCCAATGCAAACTTTTGTCCCAGCAGTCATGACATTTAAGAGACTTGAGAGATACTGTTCTCTCCACTGCTGCATTATCTGTGAGTCCGTGTAAATGAGTGAACTCATGCAGTTGGCACTCGCCCAGTTGTCTCAAACTACAGCTGTGTCGAGAAGAAGGCAGCAAGCGCGTGTGTGCGCGTGTGTGCGTGTGTGTGTGTGTGTGTTTGTGTGTGTGTGTGTGTGATGAGCCAGATATTCTCCTCGTGTTCTGCTGAAGTAGTTGGTATTCTGTCGATCCTCCCAAGCCCCCCCCCACCACCACACACACACACACACACACACACACACACACACACACACACACACACACACACACACACACACACACACACACACACACACACACACACACACACACACACCACCACCACTTTCACACACATCCTGTCTTTACCTTCATCCTTCATCTTATTTCCCCTTTTTTTCCCTCCTTGTATTATTGCCCCCACCCGCCACCCCCACCCCCTCACACACCACTACTATCTGCACCATCCTAAGCTTCTCAGCTATCAGGGCTAATACATGCACCACTAAGATTAGTTGGCAAATTTAATTAATTCTTATCAAGGAGACTGCATAGCAGATGCCAGGGCAATTAGCACTTAATGGAAAACACGGGGCAGCAATATTAACGTTTTAATTCCACGGGGAATGTGCGTTTCTGTCCGCTTTTTCACACTTCTGATCTTGTTTTCCAAACGCACCGGAGTCTCTTCACCTGAACCAGACCAGAGAGTACGTGTCTGGCATCAATTAATAGGAAGAGGTGCTACAGCGTCCTCCATACAAACTAGCTGGCTGCTGAGGCAGCAGTGAGATAAACACCATTTATACAGAGAAGAGAGATGGCATCACACTAGAGCTTAACTGAAAATATATCAAAACCGATATTTAGAAGAACCAATAAAATTAACCGAATATTCGATAAGCAAGTCCCCCCCACCCTCCCTTATATATCAACAAAACGACTTAAATCCTAATCTCCAAGCTCACAACGCCTCCCGCCGCTGCGAGTTGTGAGTTTGTAGATCGGGTATTTTTGGCACGCAACATCAAGGCACAACATAAGAATAAAATATTCATTTAAATACACCATTTATTGCAGTTCAAGCAGCTGCGATATGTGCGGTATATTGTGCATGTTGATATTGCGATGACGAAACATTTTCGATACATTGTGCAGCCCTAGCGGCGAGATGGTAGGAGGTGAGGTGAGGTGCGTTACTCACCCTGCTTGTTTTGGAGGTGCTTTAGTGCTGGGGAGAGCGGGATGCTGGTGGTACCTGGATGAAAGACAAACTGCTATTAAAAGAGCTGTGTTTTTTTTCTGCAGGTGAAAATGCAGCACAGTATTTTGCAGACAGCAGCAGCATATTTCCTACAGTAGGTCGGTTATTGGTGGATGACTGCAACATAATAGTGCTGGGACCGGGGATGGACCAGAGTTGAGCTGGGATAACAATATCTGCCATACAATATCATCGCTGTCGGGTGGAAACCTTGTATGTCCAAAATTGTGAGTTTTCAGAAAATGTAAAAAAAAAAACTGTGTTCCTATGGATCCAGTGTAGTTATTATTTAGTCAAAAAATCTTGTTAATGCTTTTCACTGGTTCAATAATAATAAAACCCTCAGACACACTTAACCACTTTCACTTTTAAAGTGGTAAAGCGTTGTGAGCAAGCTCACAATGCGTTGTGAGCTTGTAGATTGGTTATTTCAGCTACAGTACGTTTGTGTGACACTGTAGTATGACAAAGTAGGGCATTCATTTGCGAAAAAAACATAAAAAGTTTAAAATATGGAGATACAAGGTTTCTGCATGATATACAGAAAGGCCCAAACAATGCAACCCTTCCATCTACTGGACCACACTTCCACGAAAACATGAGGCAAATTATGCTTGTCAGGATACCATTGTAACCGACATTACCCAATTCAACCATCCCAGGGGGCCTTTGTTTGGTTCAACGAAATGATGTTTATGTATTGTGCAGAAGCTATACTGCTAGCTGTCACAACGAAAAGCAGTGTGAAGTCAGAGGTTTCTGTTTTTCTGATTCCAGTGGAATCCAGTTATAATGCTGGGACAGCCTGGTGCTGCTGTACTGCTGTGGGCCGCCTCGGGCCAGGTGACTGCCTTTTCACCGCAAGTATAACTGCAGTGGCCTTTCATAGTGGTGACAGATGGAGAGTGTTTAGCCCTAATGACTCAGAGGGCCTCCAATCCTCTGGCCTTATGGACCTGCAAACTGCAAGGCCTCTGTTCTGTCTCTGCCTCAGGTAGTGTGTGTGTGTGTGTGTGTGTGTGTGTGTGTGTGTGTGTGTGTGTGTGTGTGTGTGTGTGTGTGTGTGTGTGTGTGTGTGTGTGTGTGTGTGTGTGTGTGTGGTGGGAAGCCAAACATTTACTGCTCAGCTCTAAGGGGTATCCCCCTTGGCCAAGAAAGATATTAGGCTTCTGGGGCGTCATTTATAAAACTGCGCGTGCATTCCATACTAAAAGTTTATTATGCGGGAAAAGAGACAGATTTATAAAACTGTGCACATGCATACCTGCACGATACTCTCCCTTTAGATCCCGCATTGATTTATAAAACCGTGCACACGCATACCTGCACGATACTCTCCCAGTCCCTTTACATCCTGCCCTCTTCACTGCCTCAATTAACCATAATGATTCATGCATTTGAGCAGATCAATACAACTGAAACCAGTGTGAAATAAGACAACAAGAGATATACATCAATGATAAACCACTGACTACTTTAGTTAAAAAAGACAGCAAAATGACTATAATGAGCAGTAACTTTATCAAGAAGCCAGCCATCAGACACTAAGTCCAGTCTGTTGCCTTCGCTGCTGTGTCTCAGAATAAAGTAATCGTGGGTTGAGCCAGGCCATCGAGCTACGTTTGTCAGAATCATATTTGCACGATCACACACATACAAAGTCTAATAGAAGGCTGTGTGATTTGATAGGGAGTGAAATTAATTGTGTCAGAAAGGTCATTAGAAGGTTTAGCTTTATAGCGTTTCACTACATTCCTGTCAGTGTTACTAATTGTCTCCACATGTGTACTGGTGTGCACATTCTCCCGTCAAATTAAGCAGGAGGTGGTGTGTTTTGTCCCATTTTGTGCGTACAGCGGTTCATGTAAATGAGGCCCCTATTCTTTAGATAGAGCTATACTCAATGCATGTGGACCATGCAGAGGACATAACAGGGGACCGTTGGTTGTTGACACTTACCAGCTTTCCTCCAGATCTCTTCAGGCAGGTATCCTGAGGCAGGCCTGTGCAAGAAGTCTCGGTGGATCTCTGAAAAATGCACACACAGCAACACGCACACCCACACACACACACACAGACACACACCCTCAGTTTCTGGACTTACTTTTGGGGGCGGCATTAACCCATTAAGACCAGCGGCCGATTCTACAAATGCCTTCTAAATCAGTAGTTCTCAAACGTTTTCGTGCCAAGTATCTGGCCGCGTACCCCCCCCCCCCCATCTGAAAATAGCCGATCTACTGTACATGCTCAGAAACGTGTTGTGATCCAGGACTTTTCTAGTTTTCACTCTGTAAGAGAGGAGCTGTGTAGCACTGTCAATGTATTGTGTGATCTGTCTATGTATTGTGTATTTATGTTATGTTTTGTGATTTTTTTTGTATCCTGATGGCTGCTTGGCACAAAATGAATTTCCGCAAGGACAATAAAGTATCTATCTATCTATCTATCTATCTATCTATCTATCTATCTATCTATCTATCTATCTATCTATCTATCTATCTATCTACATGCAACGTGTTGTGAGATCGGCTATTTTGGGGAGAAAGAAAAACAAATGCCTATAATGATATGCCCAAATAGGGACACCAGGTTGAAAGTAGTTAAATTGAGGGGCTGAAAGTCATAAACTGTCAGCAATACTTGATGAATTGCAGTTAATAGGAGGCCAAGTTCAACAACAGCAAAACGATATAAAAAAAAGTCTCAGTTGTCAAATTGTTATGGATCCAGTTGCTCAGTAGCCTACTTCCAAAACACATGCATTTCCGCTCAAAAGTATTTTCTCCATTTTTGATTCTTCATTCACCGTAAAGGCATGCGAGAAAAACAAAAGAATCTCCATTAATTCAAGGCATCACAGGGTATTCCTTTGAGCATAATCAAAGCGCCCCCCCCCCCGTACGTTTTGCTCAGGTGAATGACTTCCTGTGTGCCTTTCTTCTCGTCTGTGGATTCGTAGTGATTTTCGGCAGCAGCGGCTTTTAGTACCTATGTTCTGAGGCTCGCCGCTGTTAGCTGTGTTGGAGGAGTTGTGGTGAGGAGGAGGGAGAGGAGGAGGAGGAGGAGGAGGAGGGCGATGTTGCTGTCCGTTGCTCCCACCTTTTTTCATCTCCTCCACGTCGCTGTAGCGCCGTATCCAGTGGTTCATCTCCTCGCGGTCGGCCTCCTGGCAGCGGCGCAGCACCGTCAGGGAGCGCCGCGTCTTCTCCACCATGTCCATGATGCAGTTCAACAGCTGAAGACGCATGGAAGGGACAGGACGAGGTTCAGATGACGCACGACACATCGCCTTTACACGTCACACTGTGGTGTGGGTGACGGCTGATTTAAGAGGTCAAACCCGGCCTGAGTCCAAAATGAATTAGGACACTGAGAACGCTCAATTTCATATATGTATATGTATTTGGCCAAAAACCCCATCTCAAGGACCCCTGGGGATCCCCAGACCCCATTTTGAGAACCCCTGTTTAAATCAGCCATCACCCACACCACAGTCACATGACAAAGGAAAATAGAAGTGAAAGGTCATTTGCAACTGCAAACCACCTGGATTTTAACCCTAGTCTCCTGGAAGTGAAACCAAACACCCAAGGGAGATATTTGGCTTCTGAGCTACAAGCAGGGCTGCTCTACTACACAGATACTGAGGCTTAAGCACAACACATCAATATGAACGTCCTTCAAAACTGTAAAATTCTCAGTGTTCATTTATCCATTTGTAACTCCAAGAGTTACAAACCTTTACAGGTCCTTTTGGTTACATTTGGTTACATTTTGTTACATTTGTACACTACTTAAATACACTGAGTTTTTTTTACTGTGTAGGGAGCACTGAATAGAAGCACTGTGTTACTGTAGGTGGGTGGATATAAACAAGAGAATGTGTGCGTGTGCGTGTGCGTGTGTGTGTGTGTGTGTGTGTGTGTGTGTGTGTGTGTGTGTGTGTGTGTGTGTGTGTGTGTGTGTGTGTGTGTGTGTGTGCGTGTGCATGTGCGTGCTTCTATTGAAGTGCGGCATAACAATGGCAATGTAACAGCTGGGCTACTGATGGAAAAAAACAAAAACAAAAACGAACCGATTCCTTCCACCCTTCTGCTCCATGCTTTGCCTGTTAAACCGCCTTAAGTCTCTCTCGTCTCCTTTCCTTTCTTCCTTTCTAAACACTATGTCAGGGTTTTTATTTTCCACCCTTCATAATGTTTCCATTCTCCTCTGGTTCTGTTAAATTGGTTTGACATGCTCTGCATTAAGTCCATATCTTTCCTCGTATTCACCCTTCATCTCTCTCTCTCTCTCTCTCTCTCTCTGTCTCCCTCTCTCTCTGTCTCCCTCTCTCTCTCTCTCTCTCTCTCTGTCCCCCTCTCTCTCTCCTGTATGCGCCGTGAGTTAGCTATATTTATTTCACTGAAGTGTTTCTAATTTGGCAGGGGTCCAGGCCAGGCTAGTTCCATCCATGACTGAAACCCTTGTCTCAGCTGCTCTCCCCAGCTGGAGCTGCTCTCTACTGGGTCCTGAGCTCCATCTGGGGCCCTGTGTGCGTGTGTGTGTGTGTGTGTGTGTGTGTGTGTGTGTGTGTGTGTGTGTGTGTGTGTGTGTTCCCTAGGCTTGATGACGCTGAGATGGGTCCTACTACACCTTGTACGCTTATGTTCAGGAGAGAAAAGAGGTTTTGTTTTGTTAATTCATCACGTCGGTGCAGACCTATTAAGGTCAGCTGTCCATCACATCCTAAAGTCTGGCACTGAGGTTCCTCCTTTGGTCAATACCTCCTGTCCTTGTCTGCACGTCATCTCTCTAGCACTAAAACCTATACAGTCAGTGGTGGACAGTAACGAAGTACATCTATTTGAGTACTGTACTTAAGTACTTTTATTATCTGTACTTTACTTGAGTATTTGTGTTTTTGGATACGACTTTCAATGACCCATATGACTTTCACTCCAACATTTAGACAAATATTGGGCTTTTGACTCCACAGGCATTTCTAGGAAAGGGAAAAGTACATTAAAATGTTTTATATTTTTGGGGGCGGGGGGGTCTAAATGTTAATACAGCAATGCATTGATATTAAAAAAAAAAATTGTTTGTATTTTGTACCAGTACACATTTGACAGAGCAACTTTCACTTGTACTTGAGTAATATTGGACCAGGAGTATCTATACTTTAACTCAAGTATTGAGGTTGAGTACTTTGTCCACCCCTGCCTACAGTAGACTTCAGCCCTGCTTTCTGCTCCTGTGTACGGCACAAAGGGACTTTTGTCTTCAGGAACAAAATAAAGAAGTCAGTGTTAAAAAAAACGTAGCTACCCCGCTGATGCGTACATTATCAAGATGCTTCCATTCCTCTGCCCACTCCCGATCCGTCAGGCGGTGATCGATCACTTCCTCCTGGCGCGCTCCGTGAACTGCTGCAATGCAAACACATGCGACAGCATCTCGGTCAGATACACGGCACTCAGACACAAATGACTGTCTGCCGCACAGTAAAACCCTCAACATCAATTCAACTTACGGCTCAGATTGTTACAGTAAATGAACACTGAGGATATTACTCTGCAGCAAAAACACTGTATGCTCCATCTAAAAATATAAAACAATAAAGGTGATGACGTCATTCATTCCTGAACTCTCTGAAGTTGGTGCATCATACATGACTGAAGTAGTGGTTGTACTAGTGCAGTCATTCTAACTCTGAGAGTGTACAAATGTGTACACTCTCAGAGTTACAGACCTGTAAGGGTCCATTTGGAATACCCTCAAGGAACGCCTGGGGGTCCCTGGACCCCACCACGACTGAACTAGTCTAGGACAAGTGTAAAATTTCTAAAGGTTTAATATTTCCAAAAGCATAAAACATTTCAAAAAGTTTCAAAAACCTCCCCTCTATTCCCAAAGAAGACAAACATTTTAAAGTTTGAACAAAGCTTCTGGATGAAAGTATGACAGAGATAAAGCGAGCCAAAGTGTTGTGGAGGAAAGGTTACTTAGTAATAAAGAATGGTAAGAAGAACATAACTGTCTCAATACTCTTCCCTTGTAGGGGACATTATGGACACAGTGACATGGCATTCAATCCACAAATGCATATTCTATAAATCCTACACAACCGCACTGTAAGTTACAGTATGCCTGTTGAGCAAAAAAAACAAAAACAAAACAAAAAACTTTCAACAAACAATTCAAAAACAAAAGTAGATAGTTGTTGAAAGTGTATATCTCACACCAAAACCACATCGGTTCAGTGTATTTGGTTTGGCAATTCACTCCTTTTCTTATAGGAGAGAGTCCTTGTCTGGCAGGAGGCAGACATATATGGATCGACACAGTGGCAGGACATAGGCATGCACGGCTGCAGGCTTTATATAGAGCCAATGCCTCATGGATTATCACACTGCACTGACAACTGGCCTTTGTTCTCTGCATACATACACCAAGAGACACTCTTTCCCACGTCCACAAAGTCAAGTCCTCAGTGTTCCTTTACCCATTTAAATGTAGTTACACATTACACTCTCAGAGTTATATTAACCCATTAAGACTGGGAAAAGCACCTGTCATTTTAGATTTGAACCACTTTGACCATTATTTTATACTTTGGCTATACAACAATAGCAGATATACAAGCTCACCGAGTGCCACACTATGAAAAATTGTGAAGATTTGTGAACATATATAAAAGCAAACATTTGTAAAATATTTTGTTCCAGGGACCTCCAGAAGCAAAGTTTTTTTCAGAAATAGCAGATCTACAAGCTCATATCTACAAGCTATGTATACTACAAGCTTGTATATCTGCTATTTTTGAATAGCCCAAAGTATAAAATAATGGTTATAGCTCAAATATAAAAATTGAATGGGTTAACAGATAATACAGACAAATAACAACATATCCAGTCGTTCTCTCTCACTCGTTTAGCCAACTGTATCACAGACCGAAACGTCTTTTTTTCTCTGAATCACGCGAGCAGCTAGCTCTCTTCTTACCCGTCGGCCGGTGCCGCTCTCTGGCGTCGCGGTGTTCGTTGTGTCGGTAAGCGTCTCTGTAGTGGTGCGCCAGGGCCATGTCCTCCAGGCGGTAGTGTTGGGGACCACCCGCACCCCCCGGGGGGTTGTTGGGGGGGTGGGGCAGGCCGTTGGGAGGAGGGTGCGTGGGGAGGCCGTTGGGCGGCGGCGGGTGAGCAGGGAGCCCCGTGCTCGGGCTGAAGCGTTGGCTGGGGCTGAGGGTGCACGGCCTCTTGGCCAGGTGCTCTGGGTGCAGGCCGTCTCTCTCTGAGCTGTCTTTGGTCCTGATGGCACAGGGGGGGGGGGGGGGGGACAATGATCAGTTGTTGTTAAAAGCTCTATTATGTCATTTATCCCTTTAAGACCTGAGGCCGCTTCTAAACATTTTCTAAATCCTAACAGTTTTTCGGAAAGAAATATAAAAAAATATTTTTCTAAAATAGCAGATCTACAAGCTCATAGCGCGGCACTCGGTGCCGCTCTATGAGCTTGTATATCTGCTATTTTTGAATAGCCAAAGAAATCTAAAGTGACACAGATGCGTTCCAGGGCTTAATGGGTTATTTTAGTGAATACATTTTTATTTTGTCCAATATGTATGGTAGAGTATGTTAATACAATTGGGGTGGTTCGTATTTGGTATCCCTGACATTTAGATCCCGTGTCTAGGTTAGAGACAACCTTAGACACGATCCTGTTTCTGGTTTGACACAAAGTTTGACCTGAAGTTTATTAGCTCAGTGGTTAAAATTCCAGCACTTGCACAGGAGACCCGGGCTCAAATCCGGGGTAGAAGAACAGTAAAGTTACATAGTGCAGCTGGCTGTCACGAATCATGACATTTTACTTGATGACTGTCATTCAAATAATTTGTTTAAAGATTGAATTGAGTTACAATTGTGACATTGAGCATTGGAATATAAAAAATAAATTTCGGTTTGCCTTTAAAAAAAAATCAATTAACAGTAAATGTACATACTTTCCCTGTCCCAAAGACCACCTCCAATATGGGACAATTATTGGTTAGAAACAGAAAATAATAACCTGTGTGTACTGTGTACTATGGATTAAAATACACTCCTGTTTTGGTGTTTCTCAGCACACACATACAGTACATATGTCCGCAGTGAGAGAATCTAGTTGTGTGTGGTAGTACAGCCCAGCTGTACACCATATGTACAAAACAAAACACAG
>NC_137603.1:24388416-24393416 GCF_963280865.1 Gymnoscopelus braueri
CGTAGGAGAGTGACTGCTGCCGTTCAACACTGAGGGAAGGGACGGAGGGAAGGCATGCCATTAGATTGGTTTGTGTTATAAACGGGACCTTAGTTGAATTAACACTCAGGAATTTACTGTGTACAGTACTACATACAGTATAGTGAATGGGTATGTGCGCGTGTGTGTGGTTGAGTTTCAACGAACTCCTGTTCGTTTCCACCGTTCACTGTGGTCTTTTACACAATGCAATGGTAATTTGTGAATGTGTGTGCGTGTGTGTGCGCGTGTGTGTGTGTGTGTGTGTGTGTGTGTGTGTGTGTGTGTGTGTGTGCGTGTGTGTGTGTGGTAAGTAACTTCAGCTGTCTCACAAGTGGGACAATTTGACTCCCACCACCGCCACTATGCCAACTACTCTCATCAATCTATTCCACGCGCGCCACCCCCCCCCCCCCTTCTCTCTCTCTCTCTTTCTCTCTCTCACTCACTAGGATACAACTATAACAGGAACTTGTTAAAGACCTGCCAAAAATAGACCTGTGGTCTGTGTTACTTTTATTCCAATAGCAGGTGTGTTGCTAAATGTGGCCCTGCACATGTCCACCAGCTGAAAGTAGATTTGCAGCTTTGGCGTTCAGAACAGTCCGCGTGCGTACACATTCACATCACACACACACACACACACACACACACACACACACACACACACACACACACACACACACACACACACACACACACACACACACACACACACACACACACACACACATATACAGAGTATATAATTACTCACCTATATATATCATATTTCTTTATCATATACCCACATGATGACACAAAATGCATGCAAGTTCAATATGAATGTACCGTATAAGGACTCTAAAACGTGATTTCGGTATCAAATGCTTTCCTGTGTTTTATTTTTTCTTTCTTAGGTTAATCTTTTTTATGCTTTGTTCAGACAGAGAGAGAGAGGAGAAACATGCAAGACAAGACGGGGGTCACATTTGAACCTGGGTCCTCGTGCTTACTAATAGGAGTATATGGTCTGTCTGAGCCACCAGGCACCCCCACTTTCCTACATAGTTAAAAACTTCTCCACTTTATCAGCATTCTATAATATAGCAATGGAAGGAATCTTCTGTGGTCAAACATAAAGCAACAGGACTATAAATCACTTTGGATTACAATGGTATATCTTGTGCTCATCTTTGAATACATTACATTACAGAATGCTTGTTTCCAAGCCCAGTCCAGGCCCATTAGTTAATTCTCTAACCACTTAAAACACTGTGGTTGACCGGAGTCAACCTAGGACTCTATACTTGATCCTCTAGCATTTCCCTCTACACCAAATCTCGTCTCTCGCCGAAAATAGCCGATCTTGCGATGCGGTTTGAGCTTGTAGATCTGCAATTTTGTGCCAAACGTTCGCCCCCCAGAATAGGGACGCTAGGGTTCAAGTGGCTAAGACATACATGTCACTCTAATCTGTTGGCTGGAGGTCTCAACACATATGGACTAACCCATGTGATTTGAGGGGGGGGGGCAGCACTTGTGTTCTGGTTTTAGAGAGAGAGAGAGAGAGAGAGAGAGAGAGAGAGAGAGAGAGAGAGAGAGGTGAGGAGAGAGTTACACTGGTGACCGGCCGCCGCAACAGGTGAAACAACATGGAGTGTCATTGCTATATAGGGAAGAAAGTAGACTACAAACCACCGCCACCGTGGCTGATGTCCCCACTAGCACTGTCTCAATACCAGCTGGTAAACAATATGCACACACACGCACATACCCACGCGTGCACGCACGCACACGCACGCACACACACACACACACACACACACACACACACACACACACACACACACACACACACACACACACACACACACACACACACACACACACACACACACACACACACACACACACACACAATACCCGAGCCACAATCACACACATGTGCTCAAAGACACTTGTCCCATTAGCAAGGGCATTCTGCACGCCCAAAGACAGACACATGCATGCATGCATGTATACACAGACACACACACACACACACACACACACACACACACACACACACACACACACACACACACACACACACACACACACACACACACACACACACAGTGACTTTAACACTTGTCGACTGACACAGGGAACAGCCACACACTCTCGGAGTTAAGTTAACACTCACAATTTTTACTGTGCGTGCTTTGAATCCCCCACCGCACATACAAGCATATAAGGTGTTCATGTCATGACAGTTGCGCAAAGATCGACAGTTGACCGAAACGGCATACTTGATCATACCCAACATTGCCGATGGACAACACAGCATAAATTAACAGTAGATACTGTAAGGTGATGCCACATTGAGACGTTTTGTCTGTTTGTACCCTCATTTCAGCATGTTTGAACAAGCCCGTTATGACAAGAGAGACTATTTAAAACCAGGATGTACACACGTACATAGCTTTTCCGGAGCAAAGTGTATAATGAAGGTAGACCCATGCCTATGCTCTGTCTGGGGAACAATCTAAAGATATTTCTCCTGATCTGACACCACACCAAAAATAACACTTGGCCATATGGCAGATGTTGTGCAGCTTTTGATCTGATAGCCTACGAGTAAGTATGATTCTATATTCTATTACTTCACCCTTCGCCCAAAATCATGTAGTGTAGTGTTCAGAGTGTAATTTTGGCATCTAACCCATTCAATTCGGGAACGCATCTGTGTCATTTTAGATCTTAGCTATAGCCATTATTTTATACTTTGGCTATTCAAAAATAGCAGATATATACGAGCTTGTAGATCTGCTATTTTTGAAAAATCCTGAAAATGTGTGCAAATCTTTGAATATAAATATATTTTTAAACCAAACATTTGTAACTCAAATCTTTGCTTCCGGGGGGTCCCTGGAACGAAATATTTTGAGATGGGGGTCCGTGACCAAATATATATAATTTTTGGGGTCCTTGGCACGAAAAAGTTTGAGAACCACTGATATTATAGCAACATAATTTAGAAGACATTTGTAGATTCCTCGGATTGAATGGGTTAAGTTAAGGTGTCTTGAATCTTTTGAATTTGTATAACAAACATATTTGGCCTCACTTGATTTACTTGTGGTGGGGGTGAATGAAGCGTTGCGATTGGCTGCCTGGCTGACGGCCGGCGGTGGAGGAGGCATGGTAGGTGGGGTGGACCTGGGCTGGGTTTTCACATCCGCAGGTGAATCTGGCATTGTTCCAACCTTCTGCACTCTGCTACCTGCAGGACAATGGGGGAGAAGGGGGTCGAGGAGAAGAGAGAAAAAAAATATGTTTTTTAAAAACTTTAAAGATGGTATTCATATTCAAACACAAACCTATTGTTTTGCGTGTGTGTGTGTGGTACAGCTGGCAGAGGATACAGCACTGGCCTGGGTTTTCACAGGGGAACCTGTGTGAGATACCTCCCCTGGCAAAAATACATTCCTCAAACCAGACCTTTTGGTGAGAAAAGAAAAAAAGCCGGACATTTCAAAAGCAAATCAATGCGTAGCGCACTTGGAAAACTAATGCAAACTTGCATCGTGTCTCTCTTGGCTGGAGATTCAGGGACTTGGGAAACACATACAGTACCACCTGCTCATCCTCTCAGCTGCTGCCGACCCCCCCCCTCACCCCCCCCCATCCCCTCCACCTCCCCATCTCTCTTTCCCCCTCTCACACACACACACACACACACACACACACACACACACACACACACACACACACACACAGAGGGAGCCAGACACACCACCATGCAGCTCTGACATCCCAATCAGAGGGCCCCTCTCTCTCTATCCCCTCCGCAGCCCTCCTCCCAGCCCTCCTCCCCGCCTGTCCCCTCCCGTCCCCCCTGTTAAGACAGCCGGTTTGACAGTCAGTGACAAGTGTAGCTGGATCTGCTGCCGTCCATCACCGCGGGACGGGTCTCTCAGAAAGCCCTGCCTGCAGCGCGCTAACCAGAGGCTCCACTGTGCTCTGCCAGACATCCCGGCCAGGACCAAACAAGGCAAGGCCAGCCTGGGACAGGACATAGGACAGGACAGGACAGGGGGAGAGAGAACTACAGCATGCATGGGACAGCTGTGTGACCGTCAGGAGCGCACCACAAGGACTGTCGACCCATTTACACATATAGGTGCACCAGAACTGTCAGCCCCCAGCACGCAGACATACAGTACCTGGAGAGGGCCGCACACACATGTACTTCGCCTGTATAGGTCCTAGAGCCGCTCTCGAGTCTCGACTAAAGAAATTCGTAGTCAACTCGAATAAAAGTCACATCAATTCGTAAATCTGAAACTGTGGCTCACACAATGGCTACTAGCAGGCAACACTGCATAAATGAATGGCATACAGTATACTCTTTAGCAGAGTAGTACGTAGTGATGTATTTCGAGAGAGCCTTAAGTTAGCTTTAAAGCATTTGCACATGTGTACTAGTAGTAATAGTAATAGTGAGTGCAAGAAATGTTTATGCAGTACAAACGTGTGTATTTCTGCAGAAGTGTGCATGTATACACTTGTATTTTGTGTGTGTGTGTGTGTGTGTGTGTGTGTGTGTGTGTGTGTGTGTGTGTGTGTGTGTGTGTGTGTGTGTGTGTGTGTGTGTGTGTGTGTGTGTGTGTGTGTGTGTGTGTGTGTGTGTGTGTGTGTGTGTGTGCGCGCGCGTGTGCGTGTGTGTGAGTGTGTGTGCATAGGACTGTTAGTTTGAAGCTAATACAATACATGTTTTAAATGCATACAGGGGCCCCTGTCCTACAGCAGGACAGAGACTATACTAGGAAAGGCTTTCTACTAGGCGTCAGGACCATTCAATGACTCCATCAGCTGCTTCCTCTCTCTCTCTCTCTCTCTCTCTCTCTCTCTCTCTCTCTCTCTCTCTCTCTCTCTCTCTCTCTCTCTCTCTCTCTCTCTCTCTCTCTCTCTCTCTCTCTCTCTCTCTCTCTCTCTGGTCTATCAGCTGTTACTGA
>NC_137603.1:24400916-24413416 GCF_963280865.1 Gymnoscopelus braueri
CTGAACATCAATAACTGCCATGCGGGCCACCTGGGGCCCCACAGCCAGCTTGCACCACGGGCACACAGCCATCACCAGCACAGCTGCCACGGAGCGAGAGAACCAAAGAGAGAGAGAGAGAGAGAGAAAAACCAGAAGGAGGGGGGGGGGAGCATGAGTTGAGGGAGAGAGAAGTAGGCCTCCATGATGGATAGATTGTGAGAGTGAGACAGAGAAAGGGTGAGTGAGAGAGAATTAGGGAGGAGATGCGGCGGAGAAAATACCGTTGCCTCGGCTTTTGCAAACATTGACAATCCCTCATTTCCTGCTAATTTCTGTCTCCTTTTTTTCTCCTTTCAGCCACGTAGCCTCTGGTTTTTAGCCAGCTGAGAGATCGGCCTCCATCATCCCAACCAACATCAGGTCAGTCAGAGTTACCTCCTCCTAACCTTCCCAGACGACACTTGGTAGCATTCATCTTTCTACCCAAATGACCAAATTCACATGGTGGCCATTTTGTTCTTCTTATACTCTGTTGTGTTTGAGTATTTGTGTGTTTGTGTGTTTGTGTATTTGTGTATACGTGTGTATGTGTGTGTGTGTGTGTGGGGGGGGGGGGGGGGGGTTTATATAATAAATTATAATAAATATAATAAAAATCCTCCCACCCCCAAGGTATTACATTAAGTAAGAACAAAATGTCTGCCATGTGAGCATGGTCTATGATCACCTGAAGACACTGTAGGCAAACTCATTTTCGATTGTACGGGAATAACTCCCTTTCAGCTCCCTCGGTTGTTTAGAGTCAAGTACTTCAATAAATAACCACGCTGTCCCCCCTAAGCGCCTATATTACTGAAATAGCAATAAATAGGGGGAGAAAAAACTGTGCCAAAACACCGCAGCCCTCCCACCCCCCTCAGTGATCACAATGAGTGCACTTACATAAATATCCTCCGTGATCCAAACACCTGCAGCATCACCCAGCACCGATTAGCTCATCAGGCTTTTAATTACTCTGTTAATTGTATACAGGCTCATGAGGGGCAGCATGGGAATAGGGCGAAGGGGGGCCTCGCAAGGACCCGCCATGACAATCCTGACAAACAAAGCAGAGGCTTTCCTGCTAAAAACATGGTAGCTCTGGGGCGGGGGTAGTTAGGAAAAAAATATGAAGACAACAGTTTCATGCTGCCTCGTCATCAGCAGCAGCAGCAGCAGCAGCAGCAGCAGCAGCAGCAGCGCATCACTGACATCATATCCTGTTCGGCACTGCTGGTCATCAGACTGACTGCGAACAGAGTGATGAAAAGAATTGGAGAGAAAGGGATGGGTGGGGTGGGATAGGGAAGTGTAGAGCCATGTAGAGGGAGTTATGTGTCCATCTGCACGCAGCATTCTACATCTGGATTAGTTCATATTGGTCACGGGAGAAGCAGAGCTTGTGGTTGGAGGGTGGGGAGGGGGGGTGGGGTGGGGGGTCCAGAAGCAACCGTGGGAATAGTATCCCTCTCCTCCTCAGTTTGGGCCGTGTGAGCTTATTGTATGTGTGGGAGAGTTAGGCTCGAGTGTCCACATAGTGACCTGCCTGTCAAAGAGCACTGCAACAACACTGTAAACATCCTCTAATCTATGTGTAATCTCCACACAGACAAACATTCTGCCGCACGCACGCACACGCACGCACGCACACATGCACACACACACACACACACACATGCACACACACACACATGCACACACACACACACACACACACACACACACACACACACACACACAAACACACACACACACACACACACACACGCGCGCGCGCGCACGCACGCACACACACCAGGCTATATGAGAAAGGCGAAAGGAGGCATTGGCTTTGTGGTGCTATCTATCTATCTTTCGTATCTATCATATCTATCGTATATCTATCAAATCTATCAAATCTATCGTATCTACCGTATCTACCGTATCTATCTACCTACCCATCTATTTATCCATGCGTGTAGCAGATGCCCTCTCCCTGCATCCCTCCCAGGAGCAGTGTTTGAGGAGGTGTATCCAGGAAACAGTGGACGGTGTTCACTTCCTGTGTGACAGGTGCGCAGTGGAGGCTGACAGCTGTGTCCCTCCTGCCCTCTCTCTCTCTCTCTCTCTCTGCTGTCCCTCCTGCCCTCTTCTCTCTCTCTCTCTCTCTCTCTCTCTCTCTCTCTCTCTCTCTCTCTCTCTCTCTTCCTCTAACCAGCTGCATTAGATAGCAGCTCCATTTGTTCTTACATCACCACTGCAGATTTATGGAGCACAAAAGACTTCGATTTGACCCCCCTCAACACACAGTCAACGGATGCGCGGATACTCGCACATACTGTACACACACACACACACACACACACACACACACACACACACACACACACACACACACACACAAACATGCACCATGCACCACGCACACAAACCATGACAGCTGCAGCATCTGTGTCCTTCCTGCCCATAAACTGCGACAGTTAGTGTGCACGTGTCTGTTAAATGAAATGTGTGAATTGCCGTGGAGTATTTTCATTCTCTCCGTCTTTGCACTCGATGTTGTGTGTGTCATTAAAAAGCTGACACGTCACTGTCACTTACAGCTGATACAGGAAAACAAACAGGGCAGATTAGTCATTCTCCTTGCCTTGATGCCATGTATTTCATTTCATTCGGTGTTAAATGTCTTCTCTGTCAGTGCTGACAAGCCTGTCTGTGGCTCTAACTGCTCCCCAGCCTGCCAGCCCTCATAGCTCTTCATTTGGCCCACGGGCACAGCCACAATAGCTCCTGACATTAGCCAGGCACAGACTGGGTGTTCTTTATTATCCTGCAGCATAGGTATCACACACACGTATGTATGTGTGTGTGCACGTGCGCGCGCGCGCACACACACACACACACACACACACACACACACACACACACACACACACACACACACACACACACACACACACACACACACACACACACACACACACACAACACTGGGATACACAATGGGAGCCACAGTGTGATCATGTGACAGGTTAGAGAGAAGCTTTGACAGTTTCTCCATTTAGCCTGCAGCCACCACACAGCCAGCCACAGCTCACGCTGGAAGTCGCTGAAATAAATACATGCTACTCCTCTGGGACACTAGCCGACTACAGGACGCCACTGCTAAAACAGAGAGAGAGAGAGAGAGAGAGAGAGAGTGTGCGGGTGAGAAACGGAGCAAGAAGAGAACCAATAACAGGCTAATTACCTTAGCTAATTGACTAATTAAAATGACCGGCTGTCATGTCATGGTCTTGGAGAAAGTCAGTTGACGACGAACGGATGCGATTGCGCGTGTGTGTGTGTTGCGGGGGGGTCTGACTTGTGTAATCTTCCATCAAGCTGTTCTATTTCTTTTTTTGTTCAAACAGGTGTGCATGTGGATAATCTCAGAACAGATCGACCTGGTAGTCTTTAAAGTGCTTTTGTGGTGTAGGTTCTTAGCTGTAACTTATTCTTTGTCCTAAAGAATAGCTCATTTTGACAGTTTTCTTATGTAGAATTCCCAATCATATATCATGGGATAGACCTCACATAGGCACAGGGCTGTTTTCTAAAGATTAAATGTAATGTTTTCCTTTTTTGTCTCCGCCTGATTATGTCTTCGCTCCTGTCCGTCCATCTGTCTGTCTGTCCGTCTATCCGTCCGTATGTCATTCGGTGAACCATTTGTGGTTGAATAGATTTTCCACTATTTCATGTTTACTTCAAAACAGAGCGCACTTTTCTTATTTTTTCTGGGATGTTTCTGGAATTTAACAATCAAGGATTCATTATGAGACAGCAAACTGTTTCATTTCTGTTCACACTTAGGTGGTGTAAATTATTTATGATAGTATAATAGCCTCAGAGAGAGTAAAGTTCAAACTGCCCGAATCAAAACAATCAAAACATCCTACATTAATTGGAGAGCCGCTGTTTATGTTTGCCTGAAGGACGCTTTTCTCTAGTAAGCTGTAGAAATGATGCTCCAACGACACCATCATCAATGCTTCAACATATGATGATAGCTGATAATTAGGAACCGGTTTGTCTTCTTTAGAGATACAGTTTAGTATTATAGGTGGATAAAAGGCTGAAAATCAAAGAATAGCCACAAGACAGATAAGAGGAAGAGGAAGAGCCGTTCTAACATTAATGTCTTTGTATCTCAAGTGTTTGGCTATAGCTGTCAGCAATTCATATACATGAAAAAACATATTCATGAATCCTTAAATCAGTTTTCACTTTCATCTTAATGTAACTTGTTTCTTCATTTACAACTGACCCTTGTCTTTAGACTAGAAAAAATAAACCTTGTCTTTAATAAAACCTTGTCTGGGGAAAAATGCCTGCTAAACCTTTTTCTTAAAGCACAGACTTAGGAGCCCATAAAGGTAAAAACCCATAAAGCCAAGGTCGCCCCCGTCCTCCCACGTACCATGACATGACTGACCTGATGTTCTCTCTCACAGGAGACTCTTGAAAGGCTGAGGCTTTGGCCAAAAGTCTAAGTCATCAAGCACATCAAGCCCCCCGCAGCCCCTTCCACCGTGACTTTAAAGATGCAAGGAGACGATATCACCCTCCTCAAAGGCACAACTCTCTGACATGCACCTCTGTCTGCACTTTAAATGAAAATAGGCCTCTCTCTCTCTCTCTCTTGGTCCTGGTGAAGTTAGCAGTATAAATGAACAATACCTTTATCTAAGGGTGGGGTGTGTGTGAGTGTGTGGAGAGAGAGACAGAGAGAGAGAGAGGAAGGAAGGCTGGAGCAGAGATTAAGGTCTGTAGCAGTAACTGGTAGCACAACAGCCTCCCATTGGAAGAGAGACGGAACCATCTGTGAGGCTTTGACTCTGTTTCCAGGAGATAACGCCTTTCTGATTTCACAAAATACCGTACAAAGATAGAGCGAGAGCAATAGAGACTGCGAGAGAGAGAGAGATTGAGAGGCGCTGGGCCTGTCTATATACTCTACATTTACAGTATGTATATATATATATATACAGAATATATATATATATATATATATACACAGAATATATATATATATACATACAGAATATTGTATATATATACATTTGTTTGTGTGCGTGTGCGTGTATACTATATGTCTTCCATGTTTGCAGGCTGCACCCTTGCAGTGACGCATGAGTCGTTTGGAGAGGTTTTCTTTTGGGTAAAAGGCCTCTCATTAACTTTAACTTCATCTACAGTCAGCGTTGCTTTGCGGCTGTTCTGAAGGGCGGTGGGAGTGGTATTATCAGGTAGCATCAGTGGATACTTGAACTTCCCATACTCTCTCTCTGTCAGTGGGTACGTTTTGGTCCGATCAAAACGGCACTCAGCGCTACTGCAGATTAGCCCAGCTGTTTCCTCTGTGTGTCTCTGATCCGAACACACTTCCTACCGGGAGGTCTCACATGGAGTGGCAGGGTGGCGGGTGAGGAGGAGGAGGAGGCGGAGGGGGAAGTGGGAGCTGGGAGGGTCAATAGAAGGTGGGAAGCCATTAGGCATGCAAGTACAGAAAGTGTTAATGGTGGATAGGTGGGCTGAAAAACTGGTGGCCACGAGGAGAAATGTACGAGCGACAAAGTGTAAATTAGCCGTTAGTCTCTTTGTCTCAAGCGTTTGGCTGTAGCCGATAGCAATTATTTCAGACACATGTGTAATGTACTGTCATCTGGGACACACTTTTGTCAGCAGTTGCACTCAAACATTTTCTGTCAAAGTGAGACCCGTTCTAAGTGAACATCTGAGGTGCAAATTGGCTGTTTACCCTGTACACGGTCAATGAAGTCGAGGTTCAACATTTTTGCGAGAAACACTCTGATGCAGACGATGCGATTTTCACTTCTCGTGGTCACAGCTTTATGTTAACCGACACGCTGGCGATACAGGCAGCGAGACAAAAGCTATTTCCAGACAACACAAAGACATCCACGAGACATTCTTACAATACATAAATGGTGAGTGTACATGAAAGGAAGAAGAGAGAAAGACAGAGAGAGAGAGAGAGACAGTGGGAAGGAAAGGGCGAGAGAGAGAATTTCTGCACACGCATTTGGGGCTTTGACTTGGCCTCCGCCCTCTCCTCTGCTCCCACGCTGTGGCGTCAGCCGGCCGGCCAGCCAGCTAGCCAGAGGTCTGTGTTTCTCATTCCTCCAGATGTTGAGAAGCTGGTTCGTTTTCTCTGCTTCTAGACTCTGACATTCTCCTTCTCCCCGGGGAGGCCGGGCGGCCATGTCACAGTAATGTCAAACATATTTGGAGCAGAGCAAGGCAAGAGGAGGACAGCATGAGGAGAGGCCATAAAGGCCTATACTGTATTATATGGATAAAAAACTACAGTGAAACCATAGAGATCTAGCAGCGAGGTGTGTGTGTGTGTGTGTGTGTGTGTCTCTCTCTCTCTCTCTCTCTCTCTCTCTCTCTCTCTCTCTCTCTCTCTCTCTCTCTCTCTCTCTCTCTCTCCCTATCAGGGCAATTGCACATAATATAATTTCCTTTACTACATTATAGGATTTGTGTTTTTCTGTTTTGGTGCCAATCGCCTCTGGGTTGAGAATTGATATCAGTCGCTGCTCTTTTCATCTGTCTGTTGTTTTTGTTGTATTATTTCTGTGTCTTGTGTTGTTTTGTTTTGTGGGGTGAGATACACTGAGTATTTCACTGTGTATAGGTACGTTTGTGAGTAAAGACTAAACAGGGCGACACCACATGGGGCCAGTTAACTGTCAATATGAATGCAAACATTCACTTCAACTAGGTACATCACTATATCTCTGGTCAGTCTAGTGGTCTGTCAGCTAACTCCCATGTACATATTATACACACAAACAGCAGAAACATCTGCAGCTCTAGCACCTAAGATTAGAGCCCGACTGATCCCGATTTTGGAGAGTCATAGTCCACCGATTACCGATGTTTTGACTGATATTTCGTCAAAAAGTGCCACACGTTATTTTGTAAAAAAATGTTTCGCCTATAATAAATGACATCGGCTGCATAACGGCCAATCTAAAAGAAACAACACTCAAATCATAGCCAATATATCAGCTAGACCAATATATTGGTCTGGCTCAACTTAAGACTATGGATTTCTCAGCGCCTGTAATCGTCACTCTTAGCACCTGACACTTGGTGTCAGATAAACAAAAGAGGGAGAGAGTCATTTCACTCTTACGTTATCAGTGTGTCTGTACTCTGTATATAATAATAACCCCACTCTGGATGCATACTGCAGCTGCTATTGGACTGCTGTTTTTGAATGTTTATCTTCTGCTAATGTAACAGGGTAGTCCCTTGTTACTGTGTGACAAATAAAAACAGTTGGCAACAAACACTCCATAAAAGAAAGCATGAACGTGCACGTGCAGGCACCCACGCGAGCGCGCTCGCACACACACAGCTACTCTGGTTGGCTTTGTGTGATGCCGTTTGTGCAACTGTACAAAGGTATTATGGGGAATTAGGTTGACTAGCTAATCTGATGGATGCATAGAGACACACATACACAATGTACAATTACATTGTTCATAGTAGGTACGACTCAAAAGTGCATTATGTCAACTATTTGCGTTTTCATCAATGTACTGTACTGTAATAGTGGCTCTGTGTCTACAGTATATACTGTAAAATCCTGAGTTAAGTTGTTTTTTTTCTCTCTTTTTCATGCAGTAAGGGATGTGTCATACTGTGGAGTGGACGCGTGCGTGCACACGCACGCTAGGTCGACATCTTTGGCTTGTGTCAGCCGTTTGGCGTGCCTTGTTTGTGATGGACCAGGTGTCTGTGTTCTGCTGACCACCTGACCAGCTGGCTGTGTGCTCCCGGCTGCCGCCCACCCACGGCCATCTGCTCCTCTCATTAATTAGGAGACAGCCAGCTTCACCTGCACTGCCCGCATTCAGATTACTATAATTACCACACGCAAATGCAACGTGCACACTCACTGAGCATACACACATACCCGATGCATGCTGTGTGCCCCATTTGCACGCATGCACACCCACCCACATACAGCACATACATACATACATACATACATAAGGTACAAGCTACCTAACTCCTGCCACAGCAAGTCACAGCACTGTCATCTCTACCAGGTGGCACACATGTTTAGGCACTTGGGAACACACCTCTTCAGGTCGCCGGCTTAACACTAAAAACATCTGATGAATGCTTCAGTCATACTGTATATATAATGTAATTCTGGGAAAGCAGATCCCTCAAACACCTGGCAGTAAAAATCATTGTCCGTGACGTCCTTATGAAAACATAGTTGACAGAATAAATACTAAAAGCAAGGAAGCACACAGCAAAATCATCAGTGTTAAAGATTTTTTAACTCAGAGTGTACAAATAGAACCAAAAATTGACCTTTACGGGTCCATTTGGTTCCATCTGTGCACTCTCAGAGTTGAATTAACGCTGATATTTTGCAGCGTAGTGAGCAGACAAGGCAGACTGCGTTCTGATGTCTCTCTGCTGGCCTGTGGCTTTGGCAGACACCATCTATCTCTTTAAAAAGAAGACAGGTTCCACTCTGTCTTTTCTCAAGTCCTGTGGTATTTTTTCCCCCTCTCCGTCCGCACAGACGACAGGAGTCATCCCATCCGTACTGCTGTGGTAGATAGGAATTGAATAAACACTCAGCAGGCTGAGGTCATAATAAATGGCCTGCCTTTAAGAGGGGCTACTTACTGATGAAGTGGGGGACATCTGCCTCATGCTTTAGTACGTATATATACCCGTTGTATGATGGTGTCACGCGCCGAAAATAGCCGATGTACAAGCTCTGTGAGCTTGGAGATCTGCTACTTTCGGCACGCCGACACCATCGTACGTTGAAGTATAATTCGGGCTTCAGGTAGCAAAGTCAGGCGGAGGGTGAGGGGGGAGGATGCTACTGGTGGTGGTGGGGGGGGTGGGGGTGGGGGTAGGCTATAATGTGCGGTGAGGCTGGGTGTCTGCAGTGCGGTTTCACCTCTGCAACCTCCCATCCATTGTTCAAGACTATTATCAGCTGTTCAATTATTCAGATGATCTTTACCAGGGCCAATTATACAGGGCATGTCCTGCAGAGAAAATGGCCTCTGTATGTTTTACTGTTGCACTCAGGGAGGAAAAGACAGGACTGCTGAGGCGGTTCAAGTGGGGGTAAAAAAGTATTGGCTTGTCTTGTTTGCTCAGAGTTAGTGTGCTCTCACCAATCAAAGCCTTTGGTCTTGGTTTTAATTGAGTTTGACTTTAGTTTTAAAGTCATGTTTCAAATCATAGAGGTGAGGTCTTCAGGTTGTTCTTTTGTCACCAGCAGAATAGTCTTACTAAATACATGGAATCATTTGTAATTACCAACCTCATGCTGCAAAAGGCACAAGGATATTTTTAAGTGACTGTTTCAATTAACAGCTAACTTCAAAATAAAGAATTGATTTGTCGATTGTATGTGGACTGATCATATCTGAACAATCACATTGAAATGAGAGAACACAGAGAGGTAGGCCTACAGTAAGGGGGACTACAATGATGTCAAGGCACAGTAACCTGTGTATACAGAGAGACACCATCATACAGTTCAGGATCAACTTCACTTCACCAGCTGTCCTCTCTGCATTATGTCAAAGGCCAGATCAAACATCAAGTGTCAAATGCTTCTTTCTTCATCTCTCTGATGAGGTAGACTATAAAGTAGACAGACACTGACAGTGGAAAACAAGTCACTCTCATCTAAACTAAACAAATGCGCTCCCCCCCTCTCTCAAAACAACTAAAGCATTAAGTGCCATTGTAAACAATAGATTTACAGATTTCACAAAAATCATGTAATCATAGCCTCATTGTCTGAATCCAAATAGTCTAGCCAAATACATTTTTATTTGTCTAACTCTAAAATATGTATACTCAGGCCAGGGTCAGGCTACATGATGACAAAACATGTTTTTGTTCTGATATAACCATATGCTACATCAAACTGTGGTGTAAATGAACAGAAGACTCATGAAACTCAGGTTTGTTTCAAAGGGGGTGACAGTGCAAACACTGTAGACTAGATCAGTGGTTCTCAACCTTTTCAGGCCGTGACCCACAAAAAGAATCATATTTGAACTGAGGACCCCCCAGATAAATATTGTGAAAATAGCAGATCTACAAGGGTTAGATCGACTATTTTAAAATGTTTTGCCTCTTTCTTATATTATTTGACAATGTATGACCGGTTTTTATAGTATAGTTTGTTGATTACTTTTGATGCTGCAATGGTATATATTTTTTTGGTATTAAAATTTTGTTAAAACTCCTTAAATTGTCACTTCACTGTCATCTGAGGACCCCCCCCAAAATCATGTTGGGATCCCCCTGGGGGTCCCGACCCACAGGTTGAGAACCAATAGAATTGATATTCACTTATAAGTGAATACATTTCAAATGACATTAATAAGAGTCCACATGGTCCACATGATCTTTTTTTGTTGACAAAGTTGTATGTTAACACCTACTACTCTCAATTTTGTTAAGCAGTTAAAACAAACAAATAATTAGCCGTACAGGCCTGCTATTTCTCCAACATAATAACGATAAGATTGGCACACATCATTTTGTCATGAGATCCAATAGGCCTATATATATACTTACTTTGTGAAGGTCGAGGTCAGTCTGAGGTAATTGTAGCGGTGATAATCCACACCAAATAGGTTCGACCAAATGCTTTAAAATATCACCCCAATCCTCATTATTTGGACAGGAAAAAAAAGATAAAGCCTTGGAGATTTCTGATAACTACTAGATGCGTTATTCCCTTTATTTATTTTTGAGTTCTATTGAAAGAGGAAACGAGAAAGTCTCGCAAAAGTCACGCATCTACAGTAAAAAAAAAAAAAGAAAAAAATATTTAAGTTTCCTTTGGATTTAAAAAGGGTCTTGGACTTGTCCCACTTCAATAAAATAATGAGGTATTTATCTTCTCAGTTATAAGAAAGAAAAAAAGAAAAAGCCATGCAGGGCTTTTTGAATCCTTTGGACGTCTTTGGTTTACAGTCTTGTTTTAATGAAGAAAAGCAAAACCGCTTTATCTTGGAAGGTTGTGGTGAAGAAAATCAGAACTTGTCCCAGTCATCTGAATCCACCAAGTGACTCATTGTAACCTCTCATAGAATATACGAGACGCAGAGCAAAGCACCAAAGTTGCTCTTTGAGCTACAAAAAGCGACCGTGTTTTTTTTTGTCGTTGTTGCAGGTTTATAAACAACCGATATGCGTTATTATGGCTTCAATCGAGTCCACACAGATCCCAGGTTGCGCCTCGATCCACCAGTGTCTCTCCACCAGTGTCACAGTCACCCACCACAACATACAGTAAAACACGGATTCAGAATAGATGTGGATGCTCTTCTCTCTCTCTCTCTCTCTCTCTCTCTCTCTCTCTCTCTCTCCGTCTCCTGTGACAACTTTCAAAGCATCACTGGATTTTGTCATACGATCTCAGTCTGTTGTTTCACGTGAGCCGAGTCCTTATTACAGTCCCGATCAAATCGCGTCCTTCTCGGTTCAGATCATCAGACGTAGAGACGGCTCAGTCCTTGCTGTGTTATTATGGACACCAACACACGCTTCTCTCTCTCTACAGTCCTCCTCCAAAGCAGCCGATCCTCCTCCCGACAACCCGCTCCGTTCGCTTCCAACAATTGTCTTTGAGGTGGTTGGTTGTTGTTCAACCAGAGTTCCCCCCTAATAATAATAATAATAATAATAATAAGCTCAACCACAATGTAATGCGCGTCAGTAAAAGGCTGACTGTTTTCGCTCAATTCATCATTTGGTTTTTTTTAGTGTTATCTTTCTAATTGGTTCCGAGCCGCAGTCTCTAGTTCTCTCTCTCCTCCTCTCTCTCTCCTCTCTGTAGCCTTCTGTCTGTCTGCGTTTAATACACCATCTGGAGAGACCTAACCTCTCTCTCTCTCTCTCTCTCTCTCTCTCTCTCTCTCTCTCTCTCTCTCTGCCTCTCTCTCTGCCTCTCTCTCTCTCTCTCTCTCTCTCTCTCTCCCTGTCTCTCTCCCTCTCCCTCTCCCCCCCCCTCTCCCCCTCTCCCCCTCTCTCTCTATCTCTCGCTCTCTCGCTCTCTCTGCCTCCCCCCTCTCTCTCTTCTCTCTCTCTCTCTCTCTCTCTCTCTCTCTCTCTCTCTCTCTCTCTCTCTCTCTCTCTCTCTCTCTCTCTCTCCCCCTTTCTCTCAGTAGTAGCATCTGAACGGAGCAACAGACACATACTCGCGCTCAAGACGTCTCTAAAATACGGATTTTATTTATATTCATATTTGTGTAAGTTATCAAAATGCAGGTCGAACTTGGTTTTAGGCTTTTGTATAATTTATGTTTTAATTATTTTTGCCTTTTCTCCACTCTGAATATATAATAGAGCTTTCCACATAAACGTAAAGAAGAATGACCATTTTTGGAACGTTAACCGCTAGATGTTATTTT
>NC_137603.1:24415916-24435916 GCF_963280865.1 Gymnoscopelus braueri
GATCGGCGATCACGCTGCAATGGAGGGTCGCGTTGGAAATATTATTGTTCCAGGCGTTAGTCGGGACCCTCCGCCGTCTCGCACGCACGCTTTGTTTACATGCATTTCCGCGTCGGGGCTTCTCACAGCACGAAATGTATAACGCAAGTGGATGGAAGAAATGCTGGCACTCAACGTATAATATTTTAATAAACCTCTGGCACCCAATGTGTTAATGACTAGTATTAAAATTCTATTGTCTTTTTTATGTCCAATGTATTTGCATTTAAGTTCATAAAGTTAATATAAGTATAACTAAATGCATTTGAAATGAATAAAAATGTTTCTTTTCAGGATTCTAATAAAAAAATAGCAAAAAAAAAGAATTCCAGAATTCCAATTCAAAAATAGCAGATCTACAAGCTCAAAACGCGTCGCGCTGCGACGCGTTTTGAGCTTGTAGATCGGCTATTTTTGCTACTTTTGTGTGACATAGAATGACCTGACAGTATATGCAATGTGGCCCTCTGGAGTGAGTGTGGAAATATAGTGGCCCTCTCTATCATCAAAGTTGCCCACCCCTGCTCTAGTTCCTCTGTACCCATGCCACATACTGAACCGTGAGTTGTATTTGCATGTGTGTTTGTTTGTGTGTCTGTGCACGGCTCCCAAGAATGTTTGCTGGCTGGTGTGTTTTCTCTCCAGCATCATCGCATGATATAGAAAAGGTGAGAGGTTTGCGTGCATGGCCTTGAGTGACAGAAAGGTTGGAATTGGGGGGTTGCATCCAAAGAAAGGATTCCTGTCAAGGTGAAAGCTCTGTGATTGACAGAATGCTATTCTCCACGGGAATGGCGTCAGTCAGCTTGTCAGCCTGTCAGCCTCTCTGTACAACAGACTCAGTCCTCCTAATTTGGCCTTTTGTAGAGTGGTCGCTGGGTTAACCTCAGCACTCCATGTGGGCCAGCCTGATAAACTCTGCACCGCACAATAAAGCACACGCAAGGTGGACTGTATACTCTATTAACTCTCTGTGCCATAACACAGCAGCCGGCTATCCCTTTGACGGCACTAATGAAGCAAACAGCTTTGTCTCCTTCTTTCTGTCACTCAATGCCCGCGCAAGCACACACACACACACACACACACACACACACACACACGCACACGCACACGCACACGCACACGCACACACACACACACACACACACACACACACACACACACACACACACACTCACATCACAAGCTACTCCAATCCATTGCGTTCAGCTGTATTGTATTGACAGTATCTGATGAAGGTTTGAGGACTTGCTGAGATGTGGGGTAGATTGGTCATTGTGGTTGTAGGGAAATTACTCTGAGTGTGTGTGTGTGTGTGTGTGTGTGTGTGTGTGTGTGTGTGTGTGTGTGTGTGTGTGTGTGTGTGTGTGTGTGTGTGTGTGTGTGTGTGTGTGTGTGTGTGTGTGTGTGTGTGTGTGTGTGTGTGTGTGTGTGTGTATGTGTGTGTGTGTGTGTGTGTGTGTGTGTGTATGTGTGTGTGTGTGTGTGCGGGCGTGTGTGTGTGTCTGTGCGCATGCGCGCGTGTCTGTGCGCACGCGCGTGTGCATGTGCGCGCGCGTGCATGTGTGCATGCTTGTGTGCACATGTGTGTGTGTGCACATGTGTGTGTGTGTGTGTGTGTGTGTGTGTGTGTGTGTGTGTGTGTGTGTGTGTGTGTGCGTGCGTGCGTGCGTGCGTGCGTGCGTGCGTGCGTGCGTGCGTGCGTGCGTGCGTGTGATGAAGAGAGAGAGAGAGAGAGAAAAAGAGAGAGAGAGAGTCAGAGTCAGAGTGGGAGAGATAGTGGCAGAGAGAGAGAGAGCATTTAGAGAGAGGTTTGCAGCATTTCCTCCACTAACACATTGTAAATCCTTTCCTATAGCAGCAGTCACAGGCTAGTGTGTTCAAAGGAGATAAGGCCTTGAGCCGAGTGAAAGGAACGCTAGGCCCATTGTGTTCCCGCCTAGCTTTCTCTTCTCCTAGCCTGTGCGCGTTCAGCACGACACACTTGTGGAAATTGCCAATAAAGCCAAAAATAGCTGATCTATAAGATCACAACGCTTTGTGGTGCGACGCATTGTGAGCTTGAAGATCAACTGTGTTTGGCGTATGACACTGGCACGCAACTAAGTATTATGGCTCTTTAAAAACTCCTATGCAAATTTGAGTTATTAAAAAAACTACTGTAATGAAAAGGAATAGAGCACTTAATGGAAAGAAAGACAAAATGTCACGAGCTGTATTATGCGTACACATCCAAATGACTAAGCTCATGTTGATATTGAGATATTGCCTTTTTTCAGTGATGTTTGTCCTCCTCAGTCCTGAATAGGCGTGTTTTGTAATTTAAACAGTGTTTTCTCTGATAGCGTCTGAGCGGATGTTGTTCTCTCACCTTCTCGATTAACATATTTATTCTGTGAGCACACTTATTTCTGCATATACACACAGAATGCATAACATTGTGAAAGGAAAAAATGTCTATGGGATGAGAAACAATATGGGGTGGGGAGAGGATGGGTGAGGGAGAAAGAAACAGAGAGAGAGACAGAGAGAGAGAGCGAGTGATAGAGAGAGAGAGAGAGAGAGAGAGAGAGAGAGAGAGAGAGAGAGAGACCTTCTATAATGTGGCGTGGTGTAACGGATCATTGACCCACCCACTCAAGCACAGACATTGGATGCTGCTTTTACAAATTGAGCCCATAGACCCCCTGACATTCTGTTTGCAATTGAGCAGCAAAGTGCCTGTTGTTTGAGCCGTCCAGACACGATGAGAATTCAAATCTCAATCCTTGTTCAATACATGCTTGACATTGCATAAGAGCAACAGACAATTTTGCGCTTTTGACAAAAGAGTTATGGTTTTATGTTTTATCGAGACAGAGACAAATTTCCACAATTACATGCCAGTAGCTGTGCATCCGGTTGGGTTATTTTGCTACTCGTGAATTGGAGTTCATTGCAGTTGGCTCTACATAATGTATACCTAAATTGACTTGAATATGTAAAATGCACAATGAGCTTTAATATGCTGAACAAATCAAATGATGTTTTCTGTTTTTATGGGGAAGGGACTCTAATTACTAATAATTTCTTTATTCTAATTTCTTTTAATTCAAAACAAAAAACGGATAATATAGACAGTCAAGTTTACATCAAGTCATCATGTCAGCTATATCGGATAATGAGCAGGCAAAAAGCACATGTGTGCAGAGCCGAGTTTGGGGGCAGAGCTGACCGGCATAAAGTGCTAAATGACAAAGCAGGAAATGGCACCTGATTACATCAAGTGTTGACTCAAGAGCAGGATATAACAGTCTGGGTAAAAAGGGAACAGTCCTCAGCATACAGCTGAATACACCTCCAAATATTCACATGGGAAAAGTACAACTATATATGTCTGTGTTAGCCAAGAGCCAGCGTGTGTATTTGTGTGTGTGTGTGTGTGTGCGTGTGCGTGTGCGTGTGCGTGTGCGTGTGCGTGTGCGTGTGCGTGTGCATGCGTGCGTGTGCATGCATGTGTGTGTGTGTGTGTGTGTGTGTGTGTGTGTGTGTGTGTGTGTGTGTGTGTGCGCGAGTGCGTGTGCGTGTGTGTGCAGCCGACAGTTGGTGGTGCTGCCGCTGGAGATAGTAAGTAGAGGGAGATGAGGCACTGTATCAAGTTGTGAACATCTGTTCCTCGTAGAAACCGCAAAGCTGGTGCTGAGAAAATAGAGAGGATAACTGCTCTGCTGTGTTCTCCTCTCCCTCCACCTCTCCCTCCCTCCTCTCATCACCTCACCCCTTTTATTTTCCCAAGTTGTCCCTGCATTTTTGTCTTCCATCTTTGTCTTCATCACTTGCTGTTAATACTTCCTCTCTTCTTCCCCGTATGTCGTCTTTGCCCTGCATCTTGTTCTTGTTTATCTTTCATTTTCTTTCTCACAATCAATCTGACTCTCTCTTATTTGTTCTAGACCAAAGAGAACGGCTGGTTCAACCACAAAATCATTAAACTAGGGATCATTGAAAGGATGGTGCGGGTACTACATTATGTAGTAGCTGGAATACACAGCACTGACACATCGAATGAGCCCTCGAATGAACAAATGATCATATTTTCACCCCTACAATGCCATTGCTGTAGCTTGCACAGTTACATGTGGTTTTATTGTGGCGTTATCCAGTTAACGAGGTTAGGCTTGGAATTGGAACCCTCAATAAATGCTGGAGATGGAAAAAACATCCTGAGTTAGGACCGCTGTTTGCCACATATTGAAATATTTAAACATGATATCATAACGAGACAAATCGATAGAGACTTTTAGGAACTTCAAATGTATGTTCATTGGTGAGAGGTTCTCATTCAGCAGCCATGGAGGATTAGGATTGATGGAGCTTTATGAAGGCGGTGATACAGCAGGCATGAGCTGATGCTTTGTTAGGGATTCATTGCACCTTTTTTTCTCCTCAAAGTCTCCTGATTTAGTCCTCGCTCTCCTCCGTCTCTCCCTCTGCCTTCCTCTCTCTATCTGGGCCCTGCTGTGAGGAGGGCGTACTGGTGGCAGGGTGGCAGTTCCTCATTGTACAGCGTGTGTATGGGAAAGGAGGGGGGGAGGGGTAACGTGCATCTGTGTGTGTGTGTGTGTGTGTGTGTGTGTGTGTGTGTGTGTGTGTGTGTGTGTGTGTGTGTGTGTGTGTGTGTGTGTGTGTGTGTGTGTGTGTGTGTGTGTGTGTGTGTGTGTGTGTCTGTGTCTGTGTCTGTGTGCTGCATGCGGGTGATAAGACCCAGGGAGAAGAGCCAGCATGCCGACATATCCCTGCCACCACGGTTATCGCCAGCCACAGCTGTGCATGAGCTCTGCGACATCTGCTCCCTCACAGGAAGCCTCTGCTGTAGCTCACATCACCTCACACTCAACACACACACACACACACACACACACACACACACACACACACACACACACACACACACACACACACACACACACACACACACACACACACACACACACACACACACACACACCATGCATGTCCATATGATGTGAAAACATCAGTGAACTGCGCGCGCAGCGTGCGCACACACACACTCGCAAAGAGACACACCAGGTAAACTACCTGAGACAAAGAACTGTGTTTGGAACTGTGTTTTCTTTTAGTCAGTTCACACTGACTGAAGTCCACCCTGGTTTGTGCGTTCGTTGCGTGCATGAGTGTGTGTGTGTGTGTGTGTGTGTGTGTGTGTGTGTGCAACACAGTCTCATTCCCAAGTCGGCAGATATAGTCTATTTAGCCATCCCCCAAGACTGCACATCTTGCCGCCGCGGGCCGCCGCCGACGGCAAATACGACAAATAGATGGTGTGTGTGTGTGTGTGTGTGTGTGTGTGTGTGTGTGTGTGTGTGCACGACCGCTCCCGGCAGTATGCAGTTGCTGTTCTCAGGGTAAGTCCGTTATGTATGCATTTATAAGATATAAATCGTTAAATATACACCACAAAATGATAGGCCATGGCGTCATTGTTCACATGTTAGTATGTAGCAAGTTGTTTGATCTGGACAAGTAAAAGACTATAAGTAAAGACTGCTTGGTTTGGTGACGGTCGGACATTGCTAAGCTAACCAGTTAAGCTAAACCAAAACAACGCGCCGCACTACGATGCACCAGTAAATCCCGTACTTCTCCTGTACAAATGCAACATATAGGGTGCTTACCCGGTTGCCCCAAATGTTAACTAGCAGTCCGGAGTCTTTGTGCAATGTATTAGTCCATGTTTTTCAATAAAGAAGTGTTTTAATCCCGTCTGTGGCCGAACGCCATTCCCCCCCTCCTTTATTTCCCTTTTACCTTGAGTGTAATTCCGGCTTTGACCTGATGCGCCCCGTCACTACCGCCATTGGGAACTTCCAACAGAATCGTCCACAGACGGGATTAAAACACTTCTTTATTAATACTTACGGTCTAATACATTGCACAAAGACTCCGGACCGCTTATTAACATTTAGGGCGACCGGGTAAGCACCATGTGTATATTTTTTTGTACATTTACGGGCTTTACTGGTGAATGTCCAGCATTGAAAGTCAGCTATTTTCAACATGAATTAAAACGGAATGCAATATTGTAGGGCAGGGGTCTTCAACCTTTTCAGGCCAAGGACCCCCTTAACTGAGAGAGAGATGAAGCAGGTACCCCCTAGCTGAGAGAGCTATGAAGCAGGGACCCCCTAACTGAGAGAGAGATGAAGCAGGGACCCCCTAACTGAGAGATAGATGAAGCAGGGACCCCCTAGCTGAGAGAGCTATGAAGCAGGGACCCCCTAACTGAGAGAGAGATGAAGCAGGGACCCCATAACTGAGAGAGAGATGAAGCAGGGACCCCCTAACAGAGAGAGAGAGATGAAGCAGGGACCCCCTAACTGAGAGAGAGATGAAGCAGGGACCCCATAACTGAGAGAGAGATGAAGCAGGGACCCCCTAACTGAGAGATAGATGAAGCAGGGACCCCCTAGCTGAGAGAGCTATGAAGCAGAAGCAGGGACCCCCTAGCTGAGAGAGAGATGAAGCAGGGACCCCCTAGCTGAGAGAGCTATGAAGCAGAAGCAGGGACCCCCTAGCTGAGAGAGAGATGAAGCAGGGACCCCCTAACTGAGAGATAGATGAAGCAGGGACCCCCTAGCTGAGAGAGCTATGAAGCAGAAGCAGGGACCCCCTAACTGAGAGAGAGATGAAGCAGGGACCCCCTAACTGAGAGATAGATGAAGCAGGGACCCCCTAGCTGAGAGAGCTATGAAGCAGAAGCAGGGACCCCCTAGCTGAGAGAGAGATGAAGCAGGGACCCCCTAGCTGAGAGATAGATGAAGCAGGGACCCCCTAGCTGAGAGAGCTATGAAGCAGGGACCCCCTAACTGAGAGAGAGATGAAGCAGGGACCCCCTAACTGAGAGATAGATGAAGCAGGGACCCCCTAGCTGAGAGAGAGATGAAGCAGGGACCCCCTAACTGAGAGATAGATGAAGCAGGTACCCCCTAGCTGAGAGAGCTATGAAGCAGGGACCCCCTAGCTGAGAGAGCTATGAAGCAGGGACCCCCTAACTGAGAGATAGATGAAGCAGGGACCCCCTAGCTGAGAGAGCTATGAAGCAGGGACCCCCTAACTGAGAGAGAGATGAAGCAGGGACCCCCTAACTGAGAGATAGATGAAGCAGGGACCCCCTAGCTGAGAGAGCTATGAAGCAGAATCAGGGACCCCCTAACTGAGAGAGAGATGAAGCAGGGACCCCCTAACTGAGAGAGAGATGAAGCAGGGACCCCCTAACTGAGAGATAGATGAAGCAGGGACCCCCTAGCTGAGAGAGAGATGAAGCAGGGACCCCCTAACTGAGAGAGAGATGAAGCAGGGACCCCCTAGCTGAGAGAGCTATGAAGCAGAATCAGGGACCCCCTAACTGAGAGAGAGATGAAGCAGGGACCCCCTAACTGAGAGAGAGATGAAGCAGGGACCCCCTAACTGAGAGATAGATGAAGCAGGGACCCCCTAGCTGAGAGAGAGATGAAGCAGGGACCCCCTAACTGAGAGAGAGATGAAGCAGGGACCCCCTAGCTGAGAGAGCTATGAAGCAGAAGCAGGGACCCCCTAACTAAGAGAGAGATGAAGCAGGGACCCCCTAACTGAGAGATAGATGAAGCAGGGACCCCCTAGCTGAGAGAGAGATGAAGCAGGGACCCCCTAGCTGAGAGAGCTATGAAGCAGAAGCAGGGACCCCATAACTGAGAGAGAGATGAAGCAGGGACCCCATAACTGAGAGAGAGATGAAGCAGGGACCCCCTAGCTGAGAGAGAGATGAAGCAGGGACCCCCTAGCTGAGAGAGAGATGAAGCAGGGACCCCCTAACTGAGAGAGAGATGAAGCAGGGACCCCCTAACTGAGAGAGAGATGAAGCAGGGACCCCCTAGCTGAGAGAGAGATGAAGCAGGGACCCCCTAACTGAGAGAGAGATGAAGCAGGGACCCCCTAGCTGAGAGAGAGATGAAGCAGGGACCCCCTAGCTGAGAGAGCTATGAAGCAGAAGCAGGGACCCCATAACTGAGAGAGAGATGAAGCAGGGACCCCATAACTGAGAGAGAGATGAAGCAGGGACCCCCTAGCTGAGAGAGAGATGAAGCAGGGACCCCCTAGCTGAGAGAGAGATGAAGCAGGGACCCCCTAACTGAGAGAGAGATGAAGCAGGGACCCCCTAACTGAGAGAGAGATGAAGCAGGGACCCCCTAGCTGAGAGAGAGATGAAGCAGGGACCCCCTAACTGAGAGAGAGATGAAGCAGGGACCCCCTAGCTGAGAGAGAGATGAAGCAGGGACCCCCTAACTGAGAGAGAGATGAAGCAGGGACCCCCTAGCTGAGAGAGAGATGAAGCAGGGACCCCCTAGCTGAGAGAGAGATGAAGCAGGGACCCCCTAGCTGAGAGAGCTATGAAGCAGAATCAGGGACCCCCTAACTGAGAGAGAGATGAAGCAGGGACCCCCTAACTGAGAGAGAGATGAAGCAGGGACCCCCTAGCTGAGAGAGAGATGAAGCAGGGACCCCCTAGCTGAGAGAGAGATGAAGCAGGGACCCCCTAGCTGACAGAGAGATGAAGCAGGGACCCCCACTGTATATAACATACAGCTGTGTTGCAGACTAAAGCTTTTCGTTAATGTGTATTTTCAGACATTTAACCACTTAAACCGCCAATACTTAGTAAACTTTCACTCTGTACTTGGTCTGCTCTTTTTTCCCCTCTTTGCCGAAAATAGCAGATCTACAAGCTCACAACTCCTCGCAGCGTGAGGCGCTGTGAGCTTGTAGATCTGCTATTTTTGGCTAAAGTTGTCCTTAGAATAGGGATGCTAGGGTTCAAGTGGTTAATGTAAAAGACAATGATCCTATCGCACAGAGATTTGGCGGACCCCCTGTAGCAACTCTGAGGACCCCCTAGGGGTCCTCAAATGACAAAGAAAAAAGACCATTACTGCATTCAAAGTAATCAACAGACTATTCTATTAAAACAGGTAAAACATTGGCCAAATTGGCAAATAATGTAAGAAAAAGGCAACAATTATGAAAATAGTCGATCTACAAGTTCACAACGCATCGTAACGCGGGCGTTGTGAGCTTGTAGATCTGTTATTTTCATAATATTTATCTGTGGAACCGAGTCAAACAAAATGTATTTAATATCTAAGTTCTCACTGATAAATATGTTATGTGTGTCCCATTAATCTTCCTTAACCTTAACTTCCTTAACCAAACTGTTTGTTTGTTATTCTATTTAACCAGGAATAGTTTGGTGACCACCGGAGAGACGTGTGACAGCCGGAATGTAGACGGCATCCGGGAGCAGTATGGGTTGGCGCCCCAGCCTGTGTCTTCCGTGAGGAAGAAGCCCAACAAATCCACGGTGAGGCCTTTAAGGAGGGCCATTCAAGCAAGCCGCAAGGGGAGCCTGCAGTACCACCACGGGCCAAGAAACCATCACGCCAGAATGAAATGTTTGGAGTGGGGGAGTCTGGTGCAACGCTCAGGTCCTGGACCTGGTGAGGAGGAGCCCGGCCAGGAGGCCATCCACAGAGCCTAGCTAGCCCCTCCACGTGCAGAGCCTCTCTTCTCCCCCAGTCCCGGCGGCAGAGTAGTTCCGGACAAGCGGATTGAGTGCCCTGCGATACTGGAACACTTTCTTTTGACAGACTGTTTCCCATATATTGGATTACCTCCGTTCGTGTGGATTATTTATACCCCTATTCGTTCATATACATTGTGGATTTGACCTTTAGTCAGCCATATGCATGCACTCTATTCAGGAAGGCAAAGGGCAGTGCCAGTTTCATCCCCTTTGCCATTGGGCTCCTTAATAAACCCTGATCCACCTCACCTGTTTTTATATTTTATAGAATTGAAGTACTTTGCTAGGTGTTTTAATCTAATCTAATCTAATCATTATTAGCATACTTATAATGCCATATGATCTTCTTTATAATCCTGTATAATTATAGTCATAAGAACTAATAAATACTCATAATGCTTTATAACAATAAGCATGTCACAATATACAGCATTCTATAAGGACTTATACGGTCAAGTATAAATGCAATGTTATATGCTTGTAGCACTATAATTACAATTACATTATAAATAAGTATAAGCACTCCTAATGTAATCAGAACACAGTAGTCATATGGTCAAGTATCATGATACTTTATAATTACTGGTCACTCACTGACTTTTTTATCACAATATTTGGTCCAATGTGTTATGTATGCATGTATGTTTATCTATCTAAACTGTTTGTTCACAAATGACAGGTATGTTATTTAGATTGCATCCGGTTCGGCATGTTTTGTATCTTGCACTAAATTGTTTTCTTTGAACGATTAACTTTGTCCTGCAATTTGGTGAAATAAAAATCCTGCTTTTTGAATTTGATTGGAGTGATTGAATAACAATGCCCTTATTAAAACATTACAGTACAGTCATTTAACAGACACTTTTATCCAAAGCGACTTACTGCAAAACCATACTGCATTAAAGTCTTAGACCTATATGTGAAGTTCTAAGATTTGCTGTAGAGATACACCTTCAATTCATAGATGCATACATATAAAGACAAACAATGATATAGCCTACAGTAATATGCAAAACATATCATATATACGAGTAGTAATAAGACAGAAATATATGTACTGTAAACAGTTTGGGGTTCGTTTCCGGTGATGAGCTTAGACATTTTACAGGGGCCAGTTACAATTTGCAGTCTTTTGGAAGAGGGTAAGTCCTCCACTTTGCTAATCCCATCGGTAGGTAGGTACATAAAGGGCATGACCTTTACACCATATAATAATAATAATAGTAATAATAATAAAGACAATTAAGAGAACCGTATGTCCGTGTGTGAGGACACTTATATAGGCGCGTTCGGGCTGAGGAGCTGATTAAGAATCCATTGTCCGATTGTGTTGGCGCCCCCTAGTGGCCAAGTTATTCAAGAAGCCCCCTAACCCTAGTTTTCAGAACCACATGTTTGTGTGTGAGGAGAGTTATATAGGCGCGTTCGGGATGAGGAGCTAATTAAGAATCCATTGTCCGATTGTGTTGGCGCCCCCTAGTGGCCAAGTTATTCAAGAAGGCCCGTAACCCTAGTTTTCAGAACCACATGTTTGTGTGTGAGGAGAGTTATATAGGCGCGTTCGGGCTGAGGAGCTGATTAAGAATCCATTGTCCGATCGTGTTGGCGCCCCCTAGTGGCCAAGTTATTCAAGAAGGCCCGTAACCCTAGTTTTCAGAACCACATGTTCGTGTGTGAGGAAACTTATATTGGCGCGTTCGGGCTGAGGAGCAGATCCAGAATCCGTTGTCCGATTGTGTTTTCGCCCCCTAGTGGCCGAGATAATAGTGAAGAACTGTTCAAAAAGAGTAAAAACTAAATCGGACACCAGATTACGCATCAGCACGCCGCCCCGAACGCGCTCGTATAACTCTCCTTGCACACGGCCTTACCGTTCTCCTTAATTGGCTGGGGTCTAATCTCAACTTATTTCGCGCTATAACACAATATATCTCCATAACGATACGTTTTTAGAATCTGCCGTTCGGATATGTTGTACAGCTTGCCGAGACGCACGCGTGGATGTCTTGTTTGTCCCGCTACGACACTTCTAACGTTTGCTTCTGACACTGTCGCAAGGTACATAGAGGTGTACAACGTTGACCCATACTGAGAGACAAAGTCAGAAATAAAAAAAATGTCGTAGAGAGACAAACAAGATATCCACACGTGCGTCTCGGTGAGCTGAACAACATATCCAAACATTGGACTCTAAGTCCTTATTGTATTCGAGATATTAAGCGAGATAGGCTAACCAATTAGCTATCAATTAAGAGAACCGTATGTCCGTGTGCAAGGAGAGTTATACGAGCGCGTTCGGGGCGGCGCGCTGATGCGTAATCTGGTGTCCGATTTAGTTTTTACTCTTTTTGAACAGTTCTTCACTATTATCTCGGCCACTAGGGGGCGAAAACACAATCGGACAACGGATTCTGGATCTGCTCCTCAGCCCGAACGCGCCAATATAAGTTTCCTCACACACGAACATGTGGTTCTGAAAACTAGGGTTACGGGCCTTCTTGAATAACTTGGCCACTAGGGGGCGCCAACACGATCGGACAATGGATTCTTAATCAGCTCCTCAGCCCGAACGCGCCTATATAACTCTCCTCACACACAAACATGTGGTTCTGAAAACTAGGGTTACGGGCCTTCTTGAATAACTTGGCCACTAGGGGGCGCCAACACGATCGGACAATGGATTCTTAATTAGCTCCTCAGCCCGAACGCGCCTATATAACTCTCCTCACACACAAACATGTGGTTCTGAAAACTAGGGTTACGGGGCTTCTTGAATAACTTGGCCACTAGGGGGCGCCAACACAATCGGACAATGGATTCTTAATCAGCTCCTCAGCCCGAACGCGCCTATATAAGTCTCCTCACACACGGACATACGGTTCTCTTAATTGTCTTTATTATTATTACTATTATTATTATTATATGGTGTAAAGGTCATGCCCTTTATGTACCTACCTACCGATGGGATTAGCAAAGTGGAGGACTTACCCTCTTCCAAAAGACTGCAAATTGTAACTGACCCCTGTAAAATGTCTAAGCTCATCACCGGAAACGAACCCCAAACTGTTTACAGTACATATCTTTCTGTCTTATTACTACTCGTATATATGATATGTTTTGCATATTACTGTAGGCTATATCATTGTTTGTCTTTATATGTATGCATCTATGAATTGAAGGTGTATCTCTACAGCAAATCTTAGAACTTCACATATAGGTCTAAGACTTTAATGCAGTATGGTTTTGCAGTAAGTCGCTTTGGATAAAAGTGTTTGTTAAATGACTGTACTGTAATGTTTTAATAAGGGCATTGTTATTCAATCACTCCAATCAAATTCAAAAAGCAGGATTTTTATTTCACCAAATTGCAGGACAAAGTTAATCGTTCAAAGAAAACAATTTAGTGCAAGATACAAAACATGCCGAACCGGATGCAATCTAAATAACATACCTGTCATTTGTGAACAAACAGTTTAGATAGATAAACATACATGCATACATAACACATTGGACCAAATATTGTGATAAAAAAGTCAGTGAGTGACCAGTAATTATAAAGTATCATGATACTTGACCATATGACTACTGTGTTCTGATTACATTAGGAGTGCTTATACTTATTTATAATGTAATTGTAATTATAGTGCTACAAGCATATAACATTGCATTTATACTTGACCGTATAAGTCCTTATAGAATGCTGTATATTGTGACATGCTTATTGTTATAAAGCATTATGAGTATTTATTAGTTCTTATGACTATAATTATACAGGATTATAAAGAAGATCATATGGCATTATAAGTATGCTAATAATGATTAGATTAGATTAGATTAAAACACCTAGCAAAGTACTTCAATTCTATAAAAGATAAAATTCTAAATTTAAAAGAGACTTTAAAAGAAATGTCCTCTCCACACTTGTGGTGGAGCACCCAGAATGTGTTTGTGTATGACGTCATGTGTGCGTGCATGTATGCAAGTCCATGGAATGATTAGCACAGAGTCCATCCAGGTGCCTGTGTGCGTGTGCGTGGGGGGTCTAGCAAGCAAGTCCAGTTCGACCAGGTGAGGTGGATCAGGGTTTATTAAGGAGCCCAATGGCAAAGGGGATGAAACTGGCACTGCCCTTTGCCTTCCTGAATAGAGTGCATGCATATGGCTGACTAAAGGTCAAATCCACAATGTATATGAACGAATAGGGGTATAAATAATCCACACGAACGGAGGTAATCCAATATATGGGAAACAGTCTGTCAAAAGAAAGTGTTCCAGTATCGCAGGGCACTCAATCCACTTGTCCGGAACTACTCTGCCGGGACTGGGGGAGAAGAGAGGCTCTGCACGTGGAGGGGCTAGGCTCTGTGGATGGCCTCCTGGCCGGGCTCCTCCTCACCAGGTCCAGGACCTGAGCGTTGCACCAGACTCCCCCACTCCAAACATTTCATTCTGGCGTGATGGTTTCTTGGCCCGTGGTGGTACTGCAGGCTCCCCTTGCGGCTTGCTTGAATGGCCCTCCTTAAAGGCCTCACCGTGGATTTGTTGGGCTTCTTCCTCACGGAAGACACAGGCTGGGGCGCCAACCCATACTGCTCCCGGATGCCGTCTACATTCCGGCTGTCACCCGTCTCTCCGGTGGTCACCAAACTATTCCTGGTTAAATAGAATAACAAACAAACAGTTTGGTTAAGGAAGTTAAGGTTAAGGAAGATTAATGGGACACACATAACATATTTATCAGTGAGAACTTAGATATTAAATACATTTTGTTTGACTCGGTTCCACAGATAAAAATTATGAAAATAACAGATCTACAAGCTCACAACGCCCGCGTTACGATGCGTTGTGAACTTGTAGATCGACTATTTTCATAATTGTTGCCTTTTTCTTACATTATTTGCCAATTTGGCCAATGCTTTACCTGTTTTAATAGAATAGTCTGTTGATTACTTTGAATGCAGTAATGGTCTTTTTTCTTTGTCATTTGAGGACCCCTAGGGGGTCCTCAGAGTTGCTACAGGGGGTCCGCCAAATCTCTGTGCGATAGGATCATTGTCTTTTACATTAACCACTTGAACCCTAGCATCCCTATTCTAAGGACAACTTTAGCCAAAAATAGCAGATCTACAAGCTCACAGCGCCTCACGCTGCGAGGAGTTGTGAGCTTGTAGATCTGCTATTTTCGGCAAAGAGGGGAAAAAAGAGCAGACCAAGTACAGAGTGAAAGTTTACTAAGTATTGGCGGTTTAAGTGGTTAAATGTCTGAAAATACACATTAACGAAAAGCTTTAGTCTGCAACACAGCTGTATGTTATATACAGTGGGGGTCCCTGCTTCATCTCTCTGTCAGCTAGGGGGTCCCTGCTTCATCTCTCTCTCAGCTAGGGGGTCCCTGCTTCATCTATCTCTCAGTTAGGGGGTCCCTGCTTCATCTCTCTCTCAGCTAGGGGGTCCCTGCTTCATCTATCTCTCAGTTAGGGGGTCCCTGCTTCATCTCTCTCTCAGTTAGGGGGTCCCTGCTTCATCTCTCTCTCAGTTAGGGGGTCCCTGATTCTGCTTCATAGCTCTCTCAGCTAGGGGGTCCCTGCTTCATCTATCTCTCAGTTAGGGGGTCCCTGCTTCATCTCTCTCTCAGTTAGGGGGTCCCTGCTTCTGCTTCATAGCTCTCTCAGCTAGGGGGTCCCTGCTTCATCTCTCTCTCAGTTAGGGGGTCCCTGCTTCATCTCTCTCTCAGCTAGGGGGTCCCTGCTTCATCTCTCTCTCAGTTAGGGGGTCCCTGCTTCATCTCTCTCTCAGTTAGGGGGTCCCTGATTCTGCTTCATAGCTCTCTCAGCTAGGGGGTCCCTGCTTCATCTCTCTCTCAGTTAGGGGGTCCCTGCTTCATAGCTCTCTCAGCTAGGGGGTACCTGCTTCATCTATCTCTCAGTTAGGGGGTCCCTGCTTCATCTCTCTCTCAGCTAGGGGGTCCCTGCTTCATCTATCTCTCAGTTAGGGGGTCCCTGCTTCATAGCTCTCTCAGCTAGGGGGTCCCTGCTTCATCTATCTCTCAGTTAGGGGGTCCCTGCTTCATCTCTCTCTCAGTTAGGGGGTCCCTGATTCTGCTTCATAGCTCTCTCAGCTAGGGGGTCCCTGCTTCATCTCTCTCTCAGTTAGGGGGTCCCTGCTTCATAGCTCTCTCAGCTAGGGGGTACCTGCTTCATCTATCTCTCAGTTAGGGGGTCCCTGCTTCATCTCTCTCTCAGCTAGGGGGTCCCTGCTTCATCTATCTCTCAGTTAGGGGGTCCCTGCTTCATAGCTCTCTCAGCTAGGGGGTCCCTGCTTCATCTATCTCTCAGTTAGGGGGTCCCTGCTTCATCTCTCTCTCAGTTAGGGGGTCCCTGATTCTGCTTCATAGCTCTCTCAGCTAGGGGGTCCCTGCTTCATCTCTCTCTCAGTTAGGGGGTCCCTGCTTCATAGCTCTCTCAGCTAGGGGGTACCTGCTTCATCTATCTCTCAGTTAGGGGGTCCCTGCTTCATCTCTCTCTCAGCTAGGGGGTCCCTGCTTCATCTATCTCTCAGTTAGGGGGTCCCTGCTTCATAGCTCTCTCAGCTAGGGGGTCCCTGCTTCATCTATCTCTCAGTTAGGGGGTCCCTGCTTCATCTCTCTCTCAGTTATGGGGTCCCTGCTTCATCTCTCTCTCAGTTAGGGGGTCCCTGCTTCATCTCTCTCTCTGTTAGGGGGTCCCTGCTTCATCTCTCTCTCAGTTATGGGGTCCCTGCTTCATCTCTCTCTCAGTTAGGGGGTCCCTGCTTCTGCTTCATAGCTCTCTCAGCTAGGGGGTCCCTGCTTCATCTATCTCTCAGTTAGGGGGTCCCTGCTTCATCTCTCTCTCAGTTAGGGGGTCCCTGCTTCATAGCTCTCTCAGCTAGGGGGTCCCTGCTTCATCTATCTCTCAGTTAGGGGGTCCCTGCTTCATCTCTCTCTCAGTTAGGGGGTCCCTGCTTCATAGCTCTCTCAGCTAGGGGGTACCTGCTTCATCTCTCTCTCAGTTAGGGGGTCCCTGCTTCTGCTTCATAGCTCTCTCAGCTAGGGGGTCCCTGCTTCATCTCTCTCTCAGTTAGGGGGTCCCTGCTTCATCTCTCTCTCAGCTAGGGGGTCCCTGCTTCATCTCTCTCTCAGTTAGGGGGTCCCTGCTTCATAGCTCTCTCAGCTAGGGGGTACCTGCTTCATCTATCTCTCAGTTAGGGGGTCCCTGCTTCATCTCTCTCTCAGCTAGGGGGTCCCTGCTTCATCTATCTCTCAGTTAGGGGGTCCCTGCTTCATAGCTCTCTCAGCTAGGGGGTCCCTGCTTCATCTATCTCTCAGTTAGGGGGTCCCTGCTTCATCTCTCTCTCAGTTAGGGGGTCCCTGCTTCATAGCTCTCTCAGCTAGGGGGTCCCTGCTTCATCTATCTCTCAGCTAGGGGGTCCCTGCTTCATCTCTCTCTCAGCTAGGGGGTCCCTACTTCATCTATCTCTCAGTTAGGGGGTCCCTGCTTCATCTCTCTCTCAGTTATGGGGTCCCTGCTTCATCTCTCTCTCAGTTAGGGGGTCCCTGCTTCATCTCTCTCTCTGTTAGGGGGTCCCTGCTTCATCTCTCTCTCAGTTATGGGGTCCCTGCTTCATCTCTCTCTCAGTTAGGGGGTCCCTGCTTCTGCTTCATAGCTCTCTCAGCTAGGGGGTCCCTGCTTCATCTATCTCTCAGTTAGGGGGTCCCTGCTTCATCTCTCTCTCAGTTAGGGGGTCCCTGCTTCATAGCTCTCTCAGCTAGGGGGTCCCTGCTTCATCTATCTCTCAGTTAGGGGGTCCCTGCTTCATCTCTCTCTCAGTTAGGGGGTCCCTGCTTCATAGCTCTCTCAGCTAGGGGGTACCTGCTTCATCTCTCTCTCAGTTAAGGGGGTCCTTGGCCTGAAAAGGTTGAAGACCCCTGCCCTACAATATTGCATTCCGTTTTAATTCATGTTGAAAATAGCTCTCTCAGCTAGGGGGGTCCCTGCTAGGGGGTCCCTGCTTCATCTATCTCTCAGTTAGGGGGTCCCTGCTTCATCTCTCTCTCAGTTAGGGGGTCCCTGCTTCATAGCTCTCTCAGCTAGGGGGTACCTGCTTCATCTCTCTCTCAGTTAAGGGGGTCCTTGGCCTGAAAAGGTTGAAGACCCCTGCCCTACAATATTGCATTCCGTTTTAATTCATGTTGAAAATAGCTGACTTTCAATGCTGGACATTCACCAGTAAAGCCCGTAAATGTACAAAAAAATATACACATGGTGCTTACCCGGTCGCCCTAAATGTTAATAAGCGGTCCGGAGTCTTTGTGCAATGTATTAGACCGTAAGTATTAATAAAGAAGTGTTTTAATCCCGTCTGTGGACGATTCTGTTGGAAGTTCCCAATGGCGGTAGTGACGGGGCGCATCAGGTCAAAGCCGGAATTACACTCAAGGTAAAAGGGAAATAAAGGAGGGGGGGAATGGCGTTCGGCCACAGACGGGATTAAAACACTTCTTTATTGAAAAACATGGACTAATACATTGCACAAAGACTCCGGACTGCTAGTTAACATTTGGGGCAACCGGGTAAGCACCCTATATGTTGCATTTGTACAGGAGAAGTACGGGATTTACTGGTGCATCGTAGTGCGGCGCGTTGTTTTGGTTTAGCTTAACTGGTTAGCTTAGCAATGTCCGACCGTCACCAAACCAAGCAGTCTTTACTTATAGTCTTTTACTTGTCCAGATCAAACAACTTGCTACATACTAACATGTGAACAATGACGCCATGGCCTATCATTTTGTGGTGTATATTTAACGATTTATATCTTATAAATGCATACATAACGGACTTACCCTGAGAACAGCAACTGCATACTGCCGGGAGCGGTCGTGCACACACACACACACACACACACACACCCACCATCTATTTGTCGTATTTGCCGTCGGCGGCGGCCCGCGGCGGCAAGATGTGCAGTCTTGGGGGATGGCTAAATAGACTATATCTGCCGACTTGGGAATGAGACTGTGTTGGTGTGTGTGTGTGTGTGTGTGTGTGTGTGTGTGTGTGTGTGTGTGTGTGTGTGTGTGTGTGTGTGTGTGTGTGTGTGTGTGTGTGTGAGAGAGAGAGAGAGAGAGAGAGAGAGAGAGAGAGAGAGAGAGAGAGAGAGAGAGAGAGAGAGAGAGAGCGAGAGAGAGAGAGAGAGAGAGAGAGAGAGAGAGAGAGAGAGATGAACGGGTTGGAGCAGCAACACCAGAGTTCTACTGGGTTTTTATCACAGCATTACAGGGGGATGCTTATGACTAAGCCTAATTATAGAAGCCTTATCACTGAAACGTCCACAAAGCTCATTACTGCCAAGAGACGGCAGGCGCCGCAGGTAATTCACTACATCGGGTATTAGTCCTCTCCCAGGCGCACTATTTCTACACATTTAGAGTCTATAAAAGTAGGGCTTTAATGTCTGCTTCTTAATACAACCCTCTGTCCTCAAACACCACTGCTGCTTTAAGTCAAGGTTTTTTTTTTTACCCAAAGGCACACCTTCAGTGTTTTCAACGTGCTTTAAGATTCAATTACATTTATTTCTATGCATGATTTTCTTTCTCTTCCCCTGGATTGGCTATCTAACGCCAGATTTTTTACTTTGACGTGCAACTGTGTCGTGCACTGAAAATAGCATATCTACAAACTCACAACGCATCGCATCAACACATGAGCTTGTGGTTTTGCAGCACACTACATCACCGTATGAGTATAAATGAAGCCCTCCAGTATAGGCTATTGCGAAGTCAACTATATGCAAATAAAGGTAAGCATGCCGCCAGAGAGGCCTTGAGGCTCGTGAGCCACGTCAACGAGCAGCCGATGGCCTTGCGTGTCAACAAGTGCGCCGTCTGAGCTGGCAAGCCGTGGTGGACCGATTCATTATCACCTGTTTAAAATTTTCAAAATGTAATGTTGGGGCAGCGGCGGCATAAAGGTTGGAGGAGACAGTTTGGAACCAAAAGGTTACGGGTTCAATCTCCCAGACCAATATGAATGGCCACCACTTACCCCTCCCCCAACACCGCTGAAGTGCCCTTGAGCAAGGCACTGGACCCCAACTGCTCCAGTGGAGCTGCTCAGCGGCCAACTGTATAAGACTGTGGTTAGTGTTCTGGGCAGTTGCAAGGTTTTGATGTGTGTGTCTGTGAGATTGTGCAGACACACAAAAAAAAAACAGACTGGCTGCATGTGGTTGGCTTCAGAATAGAATACGAGCATCCCTCCATCTCTTCTCCATGTTCGTGAAAGTACGTCTTTTGACATTCTTCCTTCGGTTTGATGTTGTA
>NC_137603.1:24440916-24450916 GCF_963280865.1 Gymnoscopelus braueri
GCGTTACAGGCGAGCGGCTAGTCTTGCCTTATCTCCCCCAGCGGCTGCTGCTCCTGGCTCCCAGATGCGGCAGGCCAGAGTAGCCGTGTCAGAGAGATCCTTCTATCAGCAACACACAGGCTCCCCTCGCCAAATACGAACCCAGCAGGAGGACACGCCAGGACTTCATTACCTCTTTAAAACCACCAATCAACACCCAGGGAGAGCAGGGAAACAATCTGTAACTTTTTCATAGCAGAGGAAATAAACCATGTTCAGCATTCTTATTTTGTAGAGAACGTGCTTTATTGCCTTCTTATATCGGTAGAGGTGTGCATAGTTGAGCCGTGTGGCTGCCTTTCGTTTGAAGTGTCTGGTGGTGTGTTTTAGCCGAAGATTGTTTTGGTGTTTTCAGCACCCTCTGATGGACACATTTGTGAACAGAGTGACATACATACAGTACATGCAGCATAGAGACAAACAGACAACTTCAGAATAGTTTTGCACTTGCAAAGCCCAACAAAGAATTTCAAAAACAGGCAGGGTTCATTTGGGTCTATTTTTACTCTCTCTGAGTTAAATTAAAACTGAGGATTCATGCAGGACACTCCTTTTGAAAAGAGACTAATGTACCGTATGTGAAAGTCAGTGGTTGGGGCTGCTGGTCCCAGGAGGCAGCCATCCTGTCTGACACTGAAGCTCAGCTCACTGAATTGTTCAATGCTACAGTAGCCCTTAAAGGACCACTTCACCCATTTTCAACCTGTCTTCATATATTTGGTCCGACTCCTCACTAATGTTCATTATAAGATGGCACCATTTCTGTCTACTCTGTCTCCAGCGGAGGGCTGTGACAGTTCAGAAACCTGCCTACCAGTGACATCATTGGTAGGCAGGTTTGGTCAAGTTTTCAACCTTTTTTTGCTGTAATATTTGCGAGTGAGTAACTGTAGTACAATTGCTGGTCAACTATTTTGAGCAGACTGATGAAAGCCTGTTTTCAACGGTTGTATTTACTATACAAAGGCATCAGAGCGAGCTGGACAAAGATGACAAAGACCATATAATTGCCTCTGTGTCAGTTGAAAAAAGTTCCTACCTACCTGATGCTACAGTGGGGCGGAACTACTTTTAGGCGCAGTAGTGTTTCCACCCGGACGTTTATTAACGACGCACGCTTAGCAAAAAGCTAAAAAGCTCTGATAATTATAAGACTATAAGGTGGTTAATAATGTTGTCTTTAGGATGTACATGACATGAAAATTACGGAAATATTACCGCGACTCGGGTCGCTACAATGGAGCACGGACATTACCGCGAGTGACTAGCCTGATTATCAGCCTGCCTAGAGCTTCAGTCTGAAATTGGCTGCAGTGTCCGCGATTACAAGGGGGAGGGGATTCGAATTTCCCTAAACCAATCACAAGAGATCCACGGATCCGCCTACATCTGACATCATCGCACAGCTTGTTTTAGCAGATATTCGCTGATTGGCTTGTGGTTAGACCCACCCCCACCTCCGACTCTCATTGGACGGTACTTTTTGTATCGAAGATATCCTAGGCTCATATTTCAACACCAGACCAAGAGGCAGTCCACTCAGAGAGTGGGCAGGGTATATGGTTTGGAACCAGGCTAGCGAGTGACTGCAAAGAGAAGATGCTAAGTGCTAAATTATTAGCGGTTAGCGGCTCGTGCTAGCGGAGCGGCATCACACCCCCATCACACACACACACTCACACACACACACACACACACACACACATCACGTCCGACTGTGCCACGTGAGCAGTCCTAGCCAATGACTACAAAACAAAAAACATCCAACATCCAAACATCACAACATTGGGGGCATGGAATTAAGGGGATTGTAATAATTGATGCCGTTAAAGGGAAGGACTCGATTTTAAGATTTTATTCCAGTGAGTAGTGACTATACATACTTACATGTTGCAAGTGAAAGTGAAAACTCTGGAATGATAAATTATGCCCATTTCTATGTGCATGTATCATATTTTGCCATCCTTTGCCAGTCACAAGCAAAGGATAGACCTAAGTGAAGAGAAACCACAAGGAAGTCAAGGTAGAATTGAAGCTGCATGTTCTTTTATTGATTGATTTGATTGATTGAATACTTTATTTAGAAAGACATGGTAAAAGTACATGGAAGTACAATTCACAATACAAGGTCCTCTAAACTGGATCGCTCATAAAAGCACTTGGCTTATTTTAAATGAGATCCCCGTGCACTCAAATCATGATGACGTTTAAGAAGTCATACAAATATACATTACTATGCAGAACGTCATACAATCAGTTTACAGGTTACTGGTATGAAAAACAAGAAATATGTACAATAGACAGTTTTAGGAGGAGGGGAGGGGGGGGGGGGGGATGGTAGGTTAAGACTTTGACAGGGGCCAATTTGGAATTGCAGCCTCCTGAAGGTGATTCTTTAGGGCAGTTTTGAAAGTGAGTAGGGTTTTACACTCCTTTACTCCTTTGGGTATAGGGCATTCCACATTTTTGTTGAATAGCATGAGAAAGAGTTCATTCCCTTGTTTGTGCCAAATCTGGGTTGAACATGATCAGTGGAGCTGCCTCTGGTGTTATGATTGTGGACTTCATTTACGTTTTGGAAGTATTTTGACAAATACAGGGGGATCCCAATGTTGTGTCGAATCTTGTAGACTAGGCCCATAGCAAGTTGCCGTACTCTGTCCTCAACCCTGAGCCATCCAACCCTAGCAAAGTGAGCAGGGGTTAGATGGGTTGTATGATTGAGGCCAAGAAGTAGCCTTACCAGTTTGTTTTGGGATGTCTGGAGCCTTGTTTTTAAGGCCTTAGTGGTGTTGTGATACCATGAGAAGCATGCATAGTCGAAATGACAATGGATGAGGGCCCCTGCGAGAATCTTCAGGGTATTCTTACTGACTAGAACGTTGATCCTGTACAGAAAACGTGTTCTTTGATTGACCTTTTTGATGACTCTTTCTGCCATCTTATCACCGGAGAGGTTTGCCTCCAAGATGGAACCCAGGTAGGTAATTTCCTCCTTTCTTGTGATAACATTGTCACCCGCTTTGATTGTGAAGCTCTCAGCCTTGTTGAGGTTAACACTAGACCCAAAGAGAATGGATTCGGTTTTACCCAGGTGTAATGATAGTTTGTTGTCAGAGAGCCAGATGCGGATCGTATCGAGTTCAGAGCTGAGTGATTTTTCAACCTGCAGCCTGTCCCTGTCCGAGACCAGCAGAGCCGAGTCATCTGCGAACAGGAACAGGTTGCAGTCGCAAGCTGATGACATATCGTTCACATATATCAGGAACAGTAAAGGTCCTAGTATACTTCCTTGCGGAACGCCACAACTCACTGGGAGGGGGGGGACAGGGTTCCGTTTACTTCGACCACCTGTTCCCTCCCCTCCCCCTTGCTATTTTGAAGTCGCTAGGGACCCGTCCCTGTTTGATGGAGAGGTTTATTATGTGGGTGATGATTGGAGGCGGCTGAGTCTTTTAGAAATTTGGAGGGAATATTGTCCAGGCCTGTGGCTCGGTGTTGTTATTATGCAGAACACAGGAAAATTGGCAAAACAGCAAAACAAAGCTATGTGCTAACTAGCAGGACAACTAACTCAGAACATAGTAAAACAGATAATATGAAACTAAACAGCACAAGATCAAGCTAAAAAAAAACTCCTGGCACAGGGGACAGTGTGCATTCAGGGAGTAATTCCCAACACTAGGCAAAAGCAGAGAATTTCAAATACATGAGAACAATTACATTGATTGGCAAGTTACCATGGCAATAGACTGAGTGCACCTGGTGCAGTGATTGGGCCCTATTGTCTACCACAGGCATGAACTATGATGGTTGGAAACCTCACAAGCATCTCCTATTAGCCTACAACTTAATAATTAAGCTTAAAAAACTGCATGAATAAACATGAAGGGTGGCATAATATTTGTAATAAGTATATGACTTTTTGGCTCAAATTAAATACTGTTGCAACCTCGAGGAAAAAACTCAGATGTTTTTAAAAACTTGTTAAGCAAGTTAGGGCCATTATCGCGGACTGGACAAAGCAAAACTCTGGAATTTTATGGAAATGTCTGGACTACTGCCCAAGGATTACAAGCAAAAACAGAGAGAGTTCAGTGAAGCAGAACAATAGAAATAGAGAAACAAGCTGCTTTTAAGTCCAATATCGCTTACGGAGAGAGAAGTAACTAATGAGGATGAGCACTAATAATATACTCTACCAGAGCAGAGTAAGACCTATAGGGCATCATCTTGCTAAATAGTACACCCATCAACACCAGACAAATAAGTCAGAAGAGGCTTGTTCACCCTTTGTCTCAGTGGTGTGTTTAGAATACACACCTGTTTGGCACAGACAGCTTCAGAAAACCTCCACATCTTACCAGAACTCTATAAGTTAAACCGTCCCCATCTGTCACAGCCAAGCTCCACAGATGCACACAGAGTGCCTCCCTTTTTTTTTACCCTTCGTACAGCAGACTTGGCGCTCATTCAAGAACTGTCAAAGCGCACCTGCTAAATTAAGCGTGCTCTCATGCTCACAGAGACACAAGTTCAGCCATAGACAAGTAGCTACATACATGCACACACTTACACTGTAAAATCCTCAGTGTTTATTTAATTCTAAGACTGTACAAACAGAACCAATAAGACCTCAAGGCATTTGTGCTGTGTACAAAATGTGTGCATAGGCATGGGTATGTGAGTGTGTGCATGTTAGGGTGTGTGTGTGTGTGTGTGTGTGTGTGTGTGTGTGTGTGTGTGTGTGTGTGTGTGTGTGTGTGTGTGTGTGTGCATGTGTGTGTGTGTGTGTGTGTGTGTGTGTGTGTGTGTGTGTGTGTGTGTGTGTGTGTGTGTGTGTGTGTGTGTGTGTGTGTGTGTGTGTGTGTGTGTGTGTGTGTGTGTGTGTGCGCACACGCACACGCACACACACACACACACACCCTAACATTCACGTTTAATATGGTGTATTGACACTATGCTTATGGTAATATCTCCACTTAAAGATATGTATTACTGTACTTCACACATTGTGACATGCAAGCCCACATATATTATACTAATATAGTAGTATGTGTGTAATATTATTCATTTATATTTCGAAAATACGTGGTACAATAAAAACTTTGACAGCCTCTAGGTTGGTGTGTCATCTTTTGCTTATTTTTTCTAACCCTGAGAAATTCCCCGACTAAACTGCATTATTGCGATATATTGATATATGGGAGTGTCCCTACTATCATGGCCGTCCAGAACTCTTTCCCCCAAACACTTGCCCCCCCCCCACCACCACCCCAACCCCCATCCCTGATCTCTTAATGCCTCTCTCTCTCTCTCTCTCTCTCTTGACCCCCTACACCCCATACACTCCTCTCTCTTGTGGCTCATGGCATGCACAGCCACACTGAGCTGCTCTAAATAGGTGCCACTGTGAATTGGAGACAGATGGAAACGAAGGTTCCCCGCAGAGTGGTTCCCCTGCAGCTGTGCTGTGTGCGCGGTGCCAGGGAGCGATGACAGCTCAGCGAGGGGGCACACAGAGACAGGCTGTACCGAGTGCCATCTCTGTTGCACAGAAGCACTCGCACACTTACATTACACTCTCCCACTGACACACAAACACACACACACACACACACACACACGCACACACACACACACACACACACACACACACACGTGCACGCGCGCTTGCACGCACACACGCGCGTATGCACGCACGCAGGCACGCACACACCTAGAGAAGCTAGTGGGGAGGGGGTGTTAGCTCCCAATCCCAGGCTTTCAGGAATGTTAAAGTGGGGACGAGTGAGGAGGCTGGTGATAGACTGCTGTAACACAACACATTTCCACCTCTCTATGGCAACCAAACAAACAGACTTTAGCAACACTATAGTGCAGTACTTTGAGACTTGAGATTAGCCCACTGCCTTCGGACGCAAATTAGGTAGTTTTACATGCAGTGTTCCACAAGGGTCAGTCCTTGGGACCTCAGTCTCAGTCCTGTTTGTAGTAAACGGTATTGATAATATTTATCGGTGGACGTTCAGAAATGTTTTACAGCGGAGTCACGACTGAGATACTCGTCATAGTTGGTCCTAAATGTCAGAGATAGAAAATCTATTTACATAACTGTCTCTGAAATACAGTGAGCAAATTAGAAACCTTATTCTGATATACATTTTGAAAATGACATGACCAATCATCACCAGAATGATTTATTACTTAAAAATATATCAAATATATTTAGGATTAAAACTAACCCTAGCCATAAACCTAAGCAGGTTGGACTACTGTATGGTCACGCTGTATTTGCAGGAGGTACTGAAATAATTGTATTGGCTCCCTCCCAGTATAATACAGTTCTATCATCTTCAAAATCCTGCTATTGTCTATGAAGCACTTACTGTAATGGGCTGTCTCCTCGGTACATCTGACTAGCTTGTTTATAACTTGATCACGCCTCTCAGGTCATCAGGTGGAGGTTTTTCTAGCTGTAGCCAGAATTTTATCTCCAGATACTGTGGTTCTGCTCGCTGGAACAAGCTGACAGCTGACATGAGGTCCATCACATGTGTGTTTTTTTGTGTGTGTGCTTAGGTGTGCGTGCCTCTGTGTGTGGTCACACTTTTTTTTTAATTCAGTTTCTTGCACTGTACAGCTGTGTAGCTCTTTGATAGAGTATGGGGTTCTGTTTGATCGTGTTGATGTTTTGGGACTTGCGACCAAGGCCCACATACCAGTCTGTGTCTCAAAGAATTGAGCTGACATGTACTGAAATGTACCATGCAAATAAAATTGCCATTGCAATAATACAGTGAATATAGCAGATAATACAGTATTGTGACAAGGAAATATCCCTCTCAAACAAATGTCAAATAATGCTCGACCATTCCATCATTTTTCAATTCAATCCTTTTTTTGTTATTCTTCTTTGGGTAGTTGCAAAAAAATTAAAAGAAAGAAGCCACCATGATGTATAATCTGTATCGTTACTCACGAGTGGACATGCCTGTACATAGTATGTGTATGTGTGAGTTTCCATGAGGGTGAGTGTTTGGGGTGGCTCAAAATTTACCTGCAGCTAATTAGCAATGTCCTCTGTGTAACATATTGTGCTCAGGGTCATGTATATTTCATGAGGGGAGCCTCCCAGTAAAGGTCACTGTGGAAAAGAGACACCTGCTTTATTCATCAGACATAATTGAATGAATTATCAACTCTTTCCCCAAGTTTCAACTCCTTCTGGGTGAAAAGGATAATGGATGGTATGAGCGAGCAGAAATTATGCTATCATTAACACAGTGTCCAGTTTCTATTTAAGATCAGTCAGTATTCGTGAAACGTCTTCAGATATGAAAGAACTTGTACATAAGATTTAAAAAAAAAGTTGTTAAAAACCTGTAAAAAATTCTACACAGATAAATACTGTGTCAGTTTAACTGAAGAGAATAAATGGAATCAAATTGGTTCCATTCCTACACTTTCAGAGTTAAATTCACACTGAGGATTTTTACTGTGTACATTGTATGATATATGAGAAAAGAGATAGAGAGAGAGAGAGAGAGAGAGAGAGAGAGAGAGAGAGAGAGAGAGAAAGAGAGAGAGAGAGAGAGAGAAAGAGAGAGAGAGAGAGAGAGAGAGAGAGAGAGAGAGAGAGAGAAACAGACAGAAAGACAGACAGACAGATAGGGCCAGAGTCAGCGTGATCCAGCTCATTAGTGCTGTATTTTACACATAGAAGGGAGTCCAGGGACTGCTTCTGTTTGATCTGCTTTGCATAAACCAATCCAATCTAACCCAGCTTGTGAGGAAAAATCAATTAAATTCTCTGTAATTGGACTGACAGTGCACTCCAAAGTATAACAGCAATCAATATTAAAGATGAAAAATGAAGCCAAAGGCCATCTCGCTCTATTGATTTGCTTGGAGAGGAGGAGAGATGTAGATATTATTGCCACGTAGGAGTATGAGCTATTGAGTTCCATAATGTTGTTATTGTCTCAGTATTGAAATGGATATGCTTTGAAGCGAGCACGGCTGACAGGACCAATTAAGGTGGTCTGATCTGTAAACAGACCTGGGTCAAATAGTGTATGAAAATGCTATTATATGGTTTTGTTTTTTGCTTACTTAAGAGCTACTGGAGATGTCAGGAGATGATATATTTTTGATAGATTAAAGCAGTGGTTCTCAAAGTGGGGTCCGGTGAACCCCAGCGGTCCTTGATGGGGTTCCAGGGGGTCCCCAGTAAAATGTGTCAATATTGCATCAAAATCAGATTAACCACTTTAACCCTATACATTTTACACATACAGTATAGCACTGTGACACGTTGTGAGCTTGTAGATCTGCTATTATCAAAAAATCTTGAAAAAAATAGAAAAACATAGAATATTTTTAAAACATTTTAACAACACATATCTTGTATGGAGGTCCCTGGCACCAAATACGTTCAGATGGGGGTCCGCGACAGGTAAATTCGGGGGTCCACATGTAAAAGTTTGAGAACCACTGGATTAATGGGAGGCCAAGGACAGAGTGGCCCATGGACGTGTGAAAGCATACAGGTGACAGACCAGGTGTGTGTCAGATGTGTTTCTCAGCATGTTGAACTCAGAGTATAGGGTCAGCAGGTTCAGTTCATACTAAGCGCATGCATGTGTACTGTATAGTCTAACTGTTTCTCTATTGTTGCAATGTAAATTTGATTTGAAACCCAGACTCCACAGTGGTGGGCAGGTACTTTACCACTGCACCAACCAAGCGCCTCTATACCTCTATTTTAGATTTTGCCTTTGTTTACATAATAGTGTTGGATTACACTGTATCTCAAGCAGTCAGCTTTTCTGAAAATGGCTTCCTCGAAATTCAAACAAACCTTGATATGCTATGGAAAATGCTTGGGAGTAATGTGAGGTACAGTATACCGTGAATCATAGTCAAATGGCTGAATATGCCAGACCACAATGGTCCGTTTGAGTGAGAGAGACTGGTGAGAGCAGTCTGCCATGGCAGGGATGGCAGGTTGTTGGGCGTGTTGGCAGACAGGAGATGAGAACCTCAGATGGCATCGGTTCAGGGACCTATCTGTCTGTCTGCCTACCTTTGTCTCTGTCTCTATATTTACTGTGTACTGTATGGTATGTACTGTAGCTATGTCTTGTCTTTATCTTTCCTTCAAAATTTCTTACTGTCGGACTCTTCATCCCTCTCATCCATTTTTTACCTCTGCCTCAATTGCCCAGCAACTTGCCTGACCAACACAAGGCACAGGTTGAACAAGCTGTCCTCACACGCTGGCAGATGGACAAACAGACGGACGTGTAAGCTAATCAACAGACAGATGGATGGTTCCAGTCTTCAAAACATGAAAAGGAACTTTTTGGTCGAGAAACCATTTTGACAATGATAAACCGCATCCCCAGTGGGGAATACAACTTTTCATTTAGCCACTCAAACCATATATAAAAGGTTTTAGGTCAAATAGCAAAAATAGTAGATCTACAAGCTCTCAAATCCACGTTGCGACACATTGTGAGCTTTTAGATCTGCTATTTGCACAGAACCTTCGCCTATTTTCACCTAATGATAATCTATTATTGCCAAATGTTCATCCGTTTTCACGAATGTTCGCCTAACATGACATGCCCAGAATAGAGACGCTAGGGTTCATGTGGTTAAAGGAGTAGTTCACCCAAAATTACTTATTTTCTCTCAATTACTCACCCCATGAAGCCTTGAATTCATGAAGATTTTTTTGCTTTTGTCGCATTCCTAAGCCAATAATTTGATGACCGGCGGAAAGATGCTAGTGTCTCCGCCGGTCATCCAATTATTGGCTTATGCGACAAAAACAAAAAAATCTCCATGAATTCAAGGCTTCATGGGGTGAGTAATTGATAGAAAATACGTTTTTTTTTTTGGATGAACCACTCCTTTAAGTAAAGAACTGGGATGGAAGGAGTAGCTGCTGGAT
>NC_137603.1:24455916-24485618 GCF_963280865.1 Gymnoscopelus braueri
CGGAAGGCAACGGGAGTCTGATGGCGAACTGAAAGTCGGTGGAGCTTAAATGCAGAATTCTACAAGGATACATATTTCTGAGGACTGACATTCCTCTGTCCGACCAAAAAGATGTGTTCTGCAGTGCCTGAGAATGGACGGTCTCTTCTGACCGATTATGAAATGTGTTCCATTGTATTCTGCAACAGTATACAGCAACGCCGAGGCCATATACTCACTGCCTTAGCCAGAATACTGACGCCTGAAACGAGACACATTCTCCAAGTGTTTATAAAGACCTTGTAACTTGTCGTCTTGCTGTATGGGTCTGCCTCTTGCCTACAGCAGAATAGCTACTAAAGCTTGCTGCATGAGGCTGCTGCTTGCTTACAGAGGGATAGCTGCTTAATAACTGTACTGTACACAGAGGGTCTACTAAACTCACAAGACAAATTATCAGCCTCATTTACTTTCCTTGCTATGACATTACATTCAGACATATAGTCATAATATAACTGAAGTAATATGAATACCAAATGAATAATGAATCAATAATCAATAATCAATAATCAAAAAGGAATATACAGTATATATTGTATATCCGTTACACTAGATCAGCTATTTTCACTATTAAAATACATGAATAGATACATGTTGAAATAAAATAAAAATTTTAACTTGAAGTATTTGTTTTTTTGGAAAATATGTGCCTGTAATGACATGCCCGAAACAGGAAGATCAGGTTGAAAGTGGTTAATGCATTCATACTGTAATGCGTAGTGAGTGTTTAATATAGCCTATGAATAATGTGTAAATAGGTTTATACACATTATACACATTTCTATATGCCTGCAGGGACCAGCTGGATGAGTGAAAATATGCTGAAACTTTTCCTCCTCAGCCGACTGCCGGACCACCTGCTGAGCGCCGAGATGATTACAGTGGGAGATTGCTGTGCCAGATTACTGTGGCCCAGACAACCCCTCCAGATGGACGGACACACACACACACACACACACACACACACACACACACACACACACACACACACACACACACACACACACACACACACACACACACACACACACACACACACACACACACACACACACACACACACACACACACACACACACACACACACGCACGCACACACCTGTCATATTTCCATTTCAGAGCCTATCGTGTTGTTGATATGTACACACACACACACACACACACACACACACACACACACACACACACACACACACACACACATACTATACATACAGTACATGAACATGTTAATCCACGGCCCACGACCTATAAGACTTCTATTTGTGTGCATTTTGTCCACTGCATACTGGATAAACCCAATAAAACATCTGCTCTCACAACACAACACAACACAACGCAACACAACATCCCTTCTGGTCTGAATCTAGGTTATTTACATACTGTAGGGCACTCACCTAAATAGCACGGTAGATATTTATCACATTCAGTGTACTGATAAAACACATGAATTATACATCATAGTATCATAGACACTCTCCACGTGCATGGGTAGAGAGGTCTGTAGTATAATGCTGCACAGGTACAGTATACACCTGTCGCAGACACACGTGTGTGTGTGTGTGTGTGTGTGTGTGTGTGTGTGTGTGTGTGTGTGTGTGTGTGTGTGTGTGTGTGTGTGTGTGTGTGTGTGTGCGTGCGTGCGTGCGCGTGTGTGTGTGTGTGTACACAGTATGTTAATTTATTTATCTATTTATTTGAGAGGGTGATAAATTGGTGAACTGCCATGTTTTCACTCAAATATGGCAGATGGTAGCTGACCACTCAGCGCAAGCAAATATTCCCTATTATGTAAAATATGGCTTTAGTTCCACTGTGCGCTGAACTGTCACGGCAAGCGACCATGCTAATGAAAGAACTCGGCATGTCAAGCATGGATGAAACACGGCTGGCAAACACAGTAGCTGCGAGTTGTTTTTTCGAGACGCTAAAGTTTATCAGGGTGCAAATGTAACCACTTGAACCCTCTAGACTTTGTAAACTGGACCTGAGTTGCCTTTGTACTGGTCCGCTATTTTTCACCCTCTCCACCGTCTGTCTGTCTGTCTGTCTGTCTGTCTGTCTGTCTGTCTATATGGTTCACGTGAGGCCGGCCATGTTGTCATCCATCCCCCCCCCCCCCCCCCCCCCGCACACTGACGGGAAGTCCCAGTGGGCCCGTTTTGTTCTCCGCCAGGGCACGTCCTCGTTGACAGTAATATTTATTCAATTAAAGACCTTATCAAATGCTATTTTGTCATTGTCTATGTGAGAAAGTAAGACTATGGGTCTGTAAAAAAAACAGCACAACACAGCCCAGCACGGCACGGCAACATATGTCATAACACAGTATAACATGTAAATCTCATGTTGTGGACTCAAAACTATAAAAAATAATCTACAACAGTGTTGCCATGGACCAAACATCAACCTGTCTGCTGTACCTGTCTTCATTCCAGCGGTACTGCATATGCCTAACCCAAGCCTGAACCATACAGTATATAGTAGAACACCATTAACAGTATACAGTACGCCTTTGCTTCCAGGCACTGCCTCATTCATATGCAAGTAAGGTGAGTCAGTACACTGAATTAGATTTGATGCGTGTCATCATTGTAGACACTCAACCACCCATCTCCCATCTCCACGCCCTCTCTCTCTCCTCCCTGTCTCCCCTACTGCCATGTTGGTAGGGGCAGGGACTTTAGAGGCTGGCACTCTGATGGCGTGAAGCCAGATGGCAGCCACAAGGCAGGCAGGCGACGTGGCGCAGAGCGGGGAAGGGTGTACGTACGTACACACAAATGCACAAACACATGCAGGGCGGGCACGCGTGCATGCGCGCTCGGCACACGCACACACACACACACACACACACACACACACACACGCAATCACTCACTCACACTTTCACTCTCTCTGCCTAATGAACATCCATGAATTATTCATCACATGCACACACACACACACACACACACACACACACACACACACACACACACACACACACACACACACACACACACACACACACACACACACACACACACACACACACACACACACACACACACACACACACACACACACACACACCTCACGCAGGGCACGCACACAGTTCCTGTCAGGAACAGAAGGCACTCTGGCTTCCTTCTATTTTATTATCATTTCTCTAGGCTTTTTCCTTGGTTGTAAAGGACTACCAGGTGGTGCTCACCCCCCACTATCAGCCCCATCCTTTACTCCCTCCATCTTTCCAGCAGTCAAACCTCCCTCTCTTTCTGTCCCTTTCTCTCCTTATTTCTCCGTCTCTCTCTATGTCTTCCCTTGCCACTCTCTCTCTCCTCCTTAAGCTCTATTTATAATCCATGGTACGACAGTGTTGCTTGGTGTAAGCTCACAAGCTTGTAGATCTGCTCGTGTCGGCAAGCGACACAATGAGTCGTTTTGCAGTTCAAGACCAACAGGGACAGGGAGACAGAGAGAGACTGAGGGACATTCTTACCAGAGGAAAGGTTCATTTCTGAGGCAGCCCAACATCTTCCTGTGGCTTTAGTGCGTTGTTCTTCTTCTGGTCCGGCCTCTGTGGTTCTCTCAGCGGGGAACCCATTGTGAATCAGAACACACGGGCACGCGTCTGTCACATCCTGTTTTGGTTGTGCGTGATCTGGATGGTCGAACACATACAGGCAGGCAGGGGATACTGACTTACAAAGTATTCATTTAAGCACTTAAACCCCAGCATCGGTATTGTGGGGAAAGCTTTCGCTGAAAATAGCCGATCGACAAGCTCACAACGCGACGCAACAGACGCAACAGAAAACAGAAAAGACAGGGACTCCGGTTACCCATATGGGGTTTAAGTGGTTAACCCTGAGAGTTACACTTTTTACGTTCTCAGAGTGAAATTAACATGGCATCATCAATGCTGGGGGCCACATGTTGTGCGTTGTGCATTCTTGGGTTATTTCTCATTTGTTTGTTGTAGTTCGCTCGCCGTCGACGGTGGTGACGAGGCGGTGAATGAGCGCCCACTAAGCGCGTTTGACGCAGATGAGACTGATGGGAGGATGACGAAGTCTCACTGGCTGTCAGAGGAGCTCAAATGAGAGGAAAGATGTCCCGAGAGGCGTGGAGACTGAGGGGGGTGATTTGGGGCAAGGAACGGAACGGAGGGATGAACAGAGATCTCTAGGGGGAGAGAGAGAGAGAGAGATGGGGGGGTGATAAGGGTTACACGAATGAGAGGAGTGATGGAGGAGAAAGTGACAGGGGAGGCGGGAGGGTGGAAGGAGGAGGAGGAGGAGGAGGAGGAGGTAATGTGACGTGGTGTGAAGGAAGGGACAGGCTGTGCTGCTGCGGTAAAGGTCACCAGTCTCCCCTGTGAGGTTGAGTGGTATTTGAACCTCACCCCTGTGGATATAATGTCTATTCACCGTCCTTGGTTTGTGTGTATGTATATGTATATGTATGTGTGTGCGTGCGTGCGTGCGTGCGTGCGTGCGTGCGTGCGTGCGTGCGTGCGTGCGTGCGTGCGTGCGTGCATGCGTGCGTGTGTGCGTGCGTGCGTGCGTGTGTGCGTGCATGCACCTACGTAAGTTAAGAGTTAAGAGTTAAGTGGTTGTGTGTGTGTGTGTGTGTGTGGGGGGGGGGGATGGGGGTGTGATGCCGCTCCGCTAGCACGAGCCGCTAACTGCTAATAATTTAGCACTTAGAATCTTCTCTTTGCAGTCACTCGCTGGTTCCAAACCTGCTGCAACCCGATCTCCAGAGATTACCGTAACATTGCACGGAACGAGTGCACTTCATTCCGTGGATAGCCGCCTCGGAACTCCCGAATTGCGTGCATATGGTACGGCGCTGCCTTTGTGACAAAACCATTTCGGAGGCGCGCAGTCACAGGCGAATTGTCATCCCGTGAAGGACCACCGAGGGAGCTAAGGCGACCGAGTTGCCGTCCTGAACGGTGGGACATTCGCCTGTGCCTACTCAGCGCCGTTTGAGTTATGTACCGATAGGCACAGAATCGTAAATTTTATTGTGCGGACTGCTCTGCTTCCGGGTTTTTCCGTGTTGCGACTGGTTACGCCCACCGTGGGACTCGCCGTACATATGCACGCAATTTGGGAGTTCCGAGGCGACTATCCACGGAATGAAGTGCACTAGTTCCGTGCAATGTTACGGTATTCTCTGGAGATCAGGCTGCCAAACCATAGACCCTGCCCACTCTCTGGCTCTTGGTCTCACACACGCTTGCATGTAAGCCTGGCAGTGGACAGCTTGCGGAGAGCAGAGCTCAGTTTAATTGTCTGTGGCAAAAAGCTGACACCTTTAGGATGGGTTGCCCTGCCGAGCATCATCTGTGGAAAGACTAGAAGAAGGGGGGTGGTCTACTGTAACACAGCCTATCTGGGACTATGGGCTACGACCGCAGCGCTTGGTGCTGAAAAATAAGTATATAATGTTATATACGTTTTCAGCGAGCATGAGCAAAACACACACATTGACTAAAGCAGCACTCAGTCCAATCAAATAGAGAAGGGGAGGGGGCGGGGGGCAGACAGAGAAGGAGCCTCACAGGAAGAGCATACACACAGACACTCACACATACACACTCTCTGACGGAGGTAAGGATGCACACTGGTGAAGAAGACAGGTGGGGAGGGACGAGGCTGGCAGCCTGGGATTTGGATGAATGAACTCATAAGAGAACAAAGCTTCTCGCTCTGCCTCCCCGTCTCTCTCTCTCCTTCTCTACCTCTCTCGTCTGTCTACCCCATTAATACTGCATTTTAATAATGCGTCTTAGCCATGCCAAAGTACAACAGACAATATTCTTACGCGGTGTGTCAAAGTGTGTCTTTCTGTGTCATCATCAAGAAGAGGATATGTCTTCCATAATAATAATAATTATTATATTAATAACTAGAAAATGGTGCATATCTCCACCAGGCTGGGTTGCCTAGCCAGGGCTGTGTACTGTAAGTCATGGGTTGCAGCCGTCAGAGTGCGAGGAAGCTGGGTGTTGGGGGGCTTCTATTTCTATAACATACGGTGCAACTTTTTGCATCTGTGGATCTGGGCTTTTGGAGGTGCACTCTATAGAGGCCAATATATTAAAGACGGGGTGCCGTGATTTTCAGTGATCCCCCCCCCCCCCCCCCCCCCCGAAAACATAATCATCAGGTATTATGGTTATACTAGGAGGAAGATTTTTTTCAAAAAAGTGTACATAAATTGTTAAAATTATGTTTTTATGTGGACAAGCTCCAGTTCATTAAGTATACCTGGTTCTCACCTTAGCACCTCCTCCACCACCTTAGCACCACCCACCTGTCCTAGTCCCTCCTCCTCCTCATGCCCACACCTGTTGTGTTATGATAATGAGGGGGAGGGTATATTTTTACAATGTCACTAAAGGGCTGTTTTTCTTTTGGCACGTTTGACCCTCAAGGTTTCAGCCTCCATGGTAGAAACTCAAAATAGTCAGAGAAGACATAAAACACCATAAAAACACCACCAGGGGGCTTAATGAAGTTATATCAACCTCATAGACACATGAAAAACAGAAAAAGTGCAAAACCATGGCACCATCTCTTTAAAAAAAATCTGCACACTGGTTCTCAGCTCCACTTTTTTTATTGCTGCTTATTCAATGTTTCGATCTCAGTAGATAGATCTTCATCAGGAATTTAAACACGGAAGTAGATGTGAACACATTGTCATGCACTAGGGTTTTACATGGCAAAAGAAGGGAGTCATAAATAGAATCACCTGAGCTAATAACCAATCGATTAGTATACGTCCAGAGTTTAGTCATGCAGGTGGGTAGTGAGGGTGGAGTGGGTGTAGCACCGATGGTTTTGGAGGGGAGGTAGAGCTGCGTGTTGTCTGCATAGCAGTGCAACGGGAGGCTGTGGCGCCGGTGAACGATCTGTCCAAGAGGGAGCATGTAGAGTATGAAGAAGAGGTGGCCAAGCACATCAAATCTTAAAAGCAAAACAAGACAGATGGAGCCGACGAGAACCTCGAGACAAGTTCAGCTTGTCTTTGAGACCTGAAAACTCATCCGGGAGAGAGTGACAGTTACAAGCAAATGCTTTCGCTGCTAAAATAAGGGCATGTCTGTCATACAAGAGTATTACTACACCATGTTTTGGATGTGTTGTTTATTAATGATTCATACTTTCATGGTTTTTAATGAAGTGAATTTGAATGTGTATTGCTTGTATTGAAAAAAGTATTGCAGCGTTTCTGCTTCATTAATTTTGATAGAAGGACAGTGAACAGAGAAAGGCAGAGAGAGAGGAGATGACATGCAGCAAACGGCCTCTGGCTGGATTCCATTTCTACACTCTCAGAGTTATGGGAGTCCTTGAAGTTAAAACGTTTGAGAATGTTTGAGTTTTAGCCCACGACTTCCTGGAAGTGAATGATAAAAGAAGAAACCAGAGGCTGGATTTGAACCTCTTCGTAAACCGGAGCTGTAGCCTACAGTATGTGATTACATGAAAACTATAGGACGGAGTCATAAAGCAATCATGACGTATACTAAGAGGTCAAATAAGTTCCAAAACCATTTCTAGCCAGTGACCTCGATAGCTCATTGAGTAAGCACGCTCAGTCTGCAATCCTAATATCATGGGTTTTGAAGCTCACCGTGGGTGTGTGTGTGTGTGTGTGTGTGTGTGTGTGTGTGTGTGTGTGTGCGTGCGTGCGTGCGTGCGTGCGTGCGTGTGTCTTTCTTTTTTTTGCCCAAAGCATGTCCCATTAAGGTTAGGAGTCGTCGGCATAGTTGAAAAAAACACAAGGAAGAACAAGGAACAAGAGGCAATCACAGCGACTACTGGCCAATCACAGCCGGTCTTTGCTGATGTTAGCCAGACTTTAAAATGAGGCGAGGTTGCCGGGAAACAAGCATCTGAAATTTTTTTTAGGACAGGAGTGGCACTGTTCTAGTCGCTTCATTTTGGTGAAAATTAGTGTGACTACTTTGCAGGCGTGATTAGTACTGTATGTGTGTGTGTTTACGCGTGTCAGTCTTAGACAGCGAGAGAAGAGAGAGTGAGAGAGAGAGAGAGAGAGAGAGAGAGAGAGAGAGAGAGAGGGCTGTAGGGGGGTAATGTTTAAGCCCAGTGTGATTGTGATGAAGCAAGACAAGGAGGGAGGGGGGTGAGGGAGGGGGGTGAGGGAGGCCACAGTCATTATCACCTGAGCTTAACCCCTGTGAGGCGAGGCGGCCGTCTGCAACACTGCTCTCACAGCCAGCGTCTCATTTTCTTACCCTGCTAATCAATAGATCCTTAGTCTGATTGGATATGATTGAGCCGTCACGAGGAGCAGGGCGGCCGCGATGCAACGACCCGCTGATGAATTCATCACCGAAGTCACGTGAACCTACACCCCACCCCCACCGACACCCCAGGGTCTGAACGTGCATGCACACGCACACTTGCACATATACTATGTTTGGAATACACAAGATAATTACATGCATACGTTTGGGGGATGGATGTGTGTGTGTGTGTGTGTGTGTGTGTGTGTGTGTGTGTGTGTGTGTGTGTGTGTGTGTGTGTGTGTGTGTGTCTGTGTGCGTGCGTGCGTGCGTGCGTGCGTGTTGCATCCAGATCATGTCAGTACGAGACCTGAGCTGCTATTCTTTCACTCACTTTTCTTTGATCTCTCTTCTGAGGGATTAATTATAGTGCGTTTGTCTCTTGTTAATGAGAAGGTTGCGATGTGCGTGCGTGTGTGTGTGTGTGTGTGTGTGTGTGTGTGTGTGTGTGTGTGTGTGTGTGTGTGTGTGTGTGTGTGTGTGTGTGTGTGTGTGTGTGTGTGTGTGTGCGTGCGTGCGTGCGTGCGTGCGTGCGTGCGTGCGTGCGTGTGTGTGTGTGTGTGCATGCGCACGTATGACTCTGTATGCATGTATGTAAAAGTATCCGTGTACTATGTGTGCGTGTGTTTGTGTGTGTGTGTGTGTGTGTGTGTGTGTGTGTGTGTGTGTGTGTGCGCGTGCATGCGTGCGTGTGTGTGCTGTGCACCACATCCATCACCCACCCACTGTGAGTGTAACGAATGTACAGACACCCCACCAGCAAGCTAGGCTTCAACCCCATCCACCCACCCATGCTATGTCTCTTACTACATCCTGCTGCGAACTCTGCTTTCTCTGTTTCTACGTTTCCTGTCATTGTGTCTATCTATTGTATCTATTTTTGACATTGGTCATGCAAGTAGCCTGTCTTAAGCAGTGGGCCATGCAGAACCTGAGTGAGCTGCTAGAGTAAAGGGGGGTTGGGGGCTTCCATCCCATCCCACCACCCCACTGGCTGCTCTGAAAGGCTGTGTAATTGCAGGGCTGCTGGTCCTGGACCCCTGCTGTGAGGAGATGAGAGCTAGACTGCTTCAAACCTGACCCCATGCCCTCGTCGCCCCCCCAACTCGCTCTCTTTCATAAACACACACACACACACACACACACACACACACACACACACACACACACACACACACACACACACACACACACACACACACACACACACACACACACACACACACACACACACACACACACACGCGTTTCTATCACTATACTTGTGAGGACATAAACATTTTAGGTCCGCATTGAAAATAGTCAATAACAGCTGAAACATAATTCAGGGACGCAACTAGTATAAATATGCATAGCCCAATCCCTAAACCTAACCTCTAAATGTCTAATCCTAACCCTGACCCCAATCGGAATCTTTTCCTAATTGTAAACTTTTTAACCATAAAACAAACAATTTCTCTTGTGAGGACCAGGACAATGTCTATTTCTCAAATTCTACTATACTTGTGGGGACGTTTGGCCATCACAAGTATAGTAATACAAGTACATACACACACACACACGCTCGCACGCACGCACACACACACACACACACACACACACACACACACACACACACACACACACACACACACACACACACACACACACACACACACACACACACACACACACACACACACACACACACACACACACACACACACACACACACACACACACACACACACACACACACAAAGTGTCTGTGATGAATAGTTAAATGGCCGGCCCAGCAGGGAGGTGGACTCATGTCGGGCGGCGGTGGGTCAGGCTAGTTGTGTTAAGGCACAGCAGTGCTGGTTCTATAGCAGGTGCCAGCTTTTAACACTTGTTAGGAGGTGACATGGAGATAAAGAGACTAAGAGAGAGGTGGATGACATGACAGACGGACAAAGACTGTTGTCACAGCATCCTCTCTGCATGATATGCTTTGTGTTGATGATCTAAACCAGTGGTTCTCAAACGTTTTCATGAGAAGGACCACCAAATTAATATATATTTGGCCTCGGACCCCGATCTGAAAATGTTTTGTGCCAGGCACCCCAATTCCCCACCCCCACCTGACCCCCCAAGATTTCCGTTATTAAAATGTTCAAAACCTGCTCAAAAAGGCTGTAGATCGGCTACTTTCAAATGGCCAATGTATATAGGGTTCAAGTGGTCAGACTGTATTTACTAATTTAGCTGGGGACCCTCTTGAGCACTTTCAAGGACCCCTGGGGGTCCCCGGACCCCACTTTAAGAACTACTGACTGATCTGTACAGTAGCCTATCCTCTGTGGTTTAATGTCTAAAGGCTCATGTTGTGCAAAAGGCTCAAGTAGTAATTCAGAGGTCAGAGTGACCTCCCCATGAGTCAATCACCAACGAGCACCAGGTGTGTTTAATTGATCGATAGATGTCAGCACAGGTGTTGTCTAATTTGTTTGTGGGCGCAGTACATGTTTGGTTTCCAGAGAGTGTGCGTCTGTGACCACAAGTATGTTTTAGGATGTTTATTTAGGTTTGGTTGAATCATGTTTCACTACAGTTGACCTATGTTACATTATAGATGACAGATATGTTACTGTTTATGTTTAAGTCTAAATATGTAATCCTGTATTGATGCTGATTGTATGTTTGATGTCATTTTTTATGTAGAACAACACACTGACCAACCTGTAAATTGTGCCTGTGCATATACCGAGTAAAAAACCCTAAAAGGACTTTCTGACTCCTGTGTCTTGACTGGCACCCCGTATTGTTGGCTTCAGAGCCTGAATCAATCCTTCACTATACATGTACTTTATTGCAGCCTTTATTGATAAGACTTGACTATGACTATTAACTATTAAAATCCAGTGTCAATTTAACTTAAATTGACAAGCAGAATTTTACTGAAGCAGATATTTAGGGTAGCACAATGTGCATACTTTTGGGTGATAATTGTGCAATCTGACATTTGAAATAGGAAGGTAGTACAAGTGAATATTTGAGATATTACAGTTTATGGAGCTTTTGAGTGACATTTCTCCATTCATTACTAAACAGAATAATGACATAGTCATCGAGCCTCTAAAAACAAAGCTCTCTGTCAGGTTCAGGGAATACAGAGAATACAGTGTTATGAGATGGAACCAAGAGCACGCTAAAATGATCAAGTTCTTTTTCCCAGCCAACAATTCTTTGAGGCTCATGAAACAACAAAATATTCCCACAATGTCATGCGTTTTCGTGCTCCAAAGTTCAGAGGGATTTAGAAGAAGGAGTTATTAAAATTCATGTGTGCAGCTTGGCTTCACAGCAGATGTTGACATAATTATAGAGAGGAAAAAAGTGTGAAATTAATTTCAAGTTTAATGTAAATTATAATGATTGGCAGAGGCTGTACTAATCGCTATTCTTTTACAACGAAAATATGCATGCCTCAAGCATGTGCGTGCACACGAGGAGACACAAAGACCCTCCGAAAATGGACTAACATAAATACACAAAAAGGATGATGTACCCAGACATATTCATCTGTCCTCCAGCAATAGTGAAAAAGCAAAATTTCATAAAATATAGCAGAAATCACTGTATCAATGATAACTTATACGTCATCATAACAAATAGTATTACAACAAAGAAATCTGATTTATAAGAAAACATTAATTGCCATTAAATCCTATCCGTGGATCTTAATTTTTCTACATAACAAAGCACATCATACACTGGGCCTTAATCCACTTATTACATCAAGGAACAAGGAAACTACTGTATTCCGCCAAACAAAAGCACCACAGTAGATTTCCTCCTAATGGATTATGATTGGATTCTCTACATGATAGAAGCAATTCTCAACAGGCCAGGGTCTGCTATAGTATGTTTGGGAGTGGGTGCAAGTCCATCCCTCTCTGAATTCTAATAGATTTAATGGCATGATCCCTCTGATATTTCATTTAAACAACAATGAAACATCATATATTCTATGCTTTCCAAGTACTACTGTAGGTACGATTAAGAAACCCATAAGCATTATCTAAACATCTGCACAGTGCACACATTGTTTTTGGAACATCTGCTATACAACTCCAGTGAAACACCTCAGAAAATGTGTTCAAATGTTTTTATTTAGGACTGTAGGACTGGTTGGCTCATCATAAACCATAATGTCGGATGGTTCAGATGATGAGATTTAAACCTGCTTTTAACAACTGTTCCAACATTTTCAGCATTTCTGAGACCTTTCAGAAGAAATATGTAAATGATATGAAACCAAATGAGAACCGTCATACAGTATACATGCAGTACCTACTGTACTGTATTGTATTGACAGGTTGTCAATACAACCTGTGGAGAGGAGACCTTGAGAAAGTCGGGCTTAAATGAAAGCAGAAAGAAAAGGTATTCATATTCAATCTTCAATGTACAATTTTGATTCAATAGACGTTATCAACATGCATACTGATCTATAGATACTGTCCTTGTCTCTGGCTAGTATTTCAGCAGTGTCTGTCAATGCATTTGCTTCAAAGGGTGCAAAGACGATGTCATCCTCAGATACTAACAATAATAAAAGCAGCAAAAATAACAACATTAGATTAAAAAAGTAACATAATATTAATAATGTTACTTGTATTTCTATATTTCAGATCATGTTTTTTCCCCCCATAAATTAACTATAGCCTTCATGAACCCTAGTGCTAGCGACCCTATTCTGGGTTGAACGTTCAGTGATAATCGACATACAAGCTCTTAGATCGAAATTATCTCCAAAGATATTTAGAGTAGAGGGAAAAAATAAGGGAGCAATATTAGACAACATAGAACATATCTTCAAAAGTAATATTAGAAATGTCTCATAATATATTAGAAGGATTTTACAATGTACTTTAGGTTCCACTCTATGCTATTATCAAAGCTCCCCAATACAATTAATACCACATAGTTTAACCACTTAAACCGTACTGTACTTCATTGACCAGGGTCTCCCAGGAGTATGTACTTGGTCCCCACATTTTCCCTCCACACCAAATCCCTTTTCCCCCCACCCATTTTTTTGCCAAATGTTTACCTATTATAACATGGCCAGCATAGGGACACTATTAGGGTTCATGTGTTTTAAGTTGACAAAAGAAATGTTCTGGCCTCTCAAAAGTCAAGTTGTGTGTATAGTACATTTAAAAGGTGTTTAAATAGGGTGTGGTGGGTGTGTGTGTGTGTGTGTGTGTGTGTGTGTGTGTGTGTGTGTGTGTGTGTGTGTGTGTGTGTAGACACTAAATCGGCTTGATCCTGCCTCTGCATGCGTGTGTGGCTATGAACCACATGGGGCAGGTCATGTAAAGCACACACATGCGCATGTGCACACTCACACACACACGCACACGCACACGCACACGCACGCACACACACACACACACACACACACACAAACACACACACACACACACACACACAGTCTCAAATGTATAGCCAAAGAGAAACGAACGCTAATTCTCGGGGCGCATTTCAGAAGATATAGTGCATATGGCCGTGGACGTGCCTCCCACTCCGTTTCCCTCAAGGCCTGTCAGTCATCACATCACCCAGGCATCTGGAGTCTGCCCACCTCGCGCCCAAATTAAAACAAGGAGGGCAAAAAGACATTTTCCAATCCAGCAGATGTGAGTCATTTCATCTTGTGATTCAAATGAGTTTGGTGTTTTGTGTGAACAGATGTCCGCACCCCGCCTCCTTTATCAACATTAGCTGATTGGGTTTTAGCATGCAGCTTGCCGTTCCTCTGCCTCACAGGTACTAACACACTAATCTGCCTCTGCACAGCTGTGCTGCACCGCGGAGGAGAGAGGGAGGGAGGGAGGGAGAAGGGGAGGGGGGGAGGGGGAGGGATGGACGAAGAGATGGAGGCTATGCTTAGTTTTTTTGTACTCTGTCAGTGGTGTCACGCGCCCGATCTACAAGCTCACGGCGCTACGCGTCGTGAGCTTGTAGATCGGCTGCTTTTCAGCGAGCGACACCACCGTACGTACTGTACGATGCCGCGTGTGTGAGACAGGCTTGAAGGGGAGGGAGGAGAGGGAGGGAGGGAGGAGGGTGGTGGAGGAGGAGAGGGATGGATGGAGGTAGGAAAAGAGAGGGACGGAGAGAGGAAGTGAGGGATGGATGGAGGGAGGGAAGGAGGAAGAAATGGAGAGGGAGGCTGAGGGCTGGGAGGAACCTGGGAGAGAAGAGGGTTGGGAAGACAAAGAGAATCTGAGATTCTCAGAAACAAATGGAAGCAATAGAGGTGGGGGGAGAGGAGAAAACAAAACAAAACAATAGAGAGATGTAAGGGGAGAAATGAAAGAGTAACAGTGTTGGGGGGACGAAAGACCTTTCAAGAAGACAGGCTGAAAACACAGTGTGTGTGTGTGTGTGTGTGTGTGTGTGCGTGTGCGTGTGCGTGTGCGTGCGTGTGCGTGCGTGCGTGCGTGTGCGTGTGTGTGTGCGTGTGGGCATGTATGTGTGTGTGTGTGGTGAGGGAACCAGCTCTCAGATAATCCCTCACTGGCTTCGTGGCCCATAGCGGTTCATGCTGGGAGCACCTGCAGCAGAGCCAATGTCACACTGCGGTGACACACTTTCTGCTCTAATAGTGTGTGTGTGTGTGCTTGTACTGTGAGTGTGTGTGTGCAAGCGTGCATGTGTGCGTCGTGCGTGTGTCTGCATCTGTCTGTTGCTTGATCAGGGTGATCCAGCTTTGTGTGTCTCTGCCCCACTCAAACACTCCGTCTCCGCCAGTCCACTCAACACAGAGGTTACAGAGTCAAATCATTTAAGTAAAAATAGACCCGTCATACACGTGCACGATAAATGTGCGTGTGTGTGTGTTTATGTGGCGTATGCAGGTGTGTGGTAGAAGTTTATGTGGTGTGTGTGTCTATGTGTGTGTGCACACATGCATACATACGGTGTGTGTGTGTGTGTGTGTGTGTGTGTGCCTGCGTGTGTCTGTGACACAGTGGCGAGGACCTCTGGTGTGTTTGTTTACCCAGGCGCCGCGCCACAACAACGGTTTTCTTTCTGTCTGCGCACCTGTTCGGCAGCCCTGACATCAGCAGTACGACACAGTGCACAAAGACCACCTCTGGACCCCCGCGGGGAGCAGTGGGAGGGGAGAGTGAATTAGGGCTTTGGAGGGAGGGAGAGCATCTGCCAGATGAGACAGTGTGAGATAGGGTGAAGGTGTACGGGTGCAACAGTTAATCTAACTAATTTATGTCATCGATCACGAAAAATCATCGATAATCGATACATTTAAATGCTTCTCAAGTAATGGCCAGAATAATCACTAAGGAAATAATGGATAGTACAGATTTTAATAATGGATGGTAAAAGATTTTCAGTACCTTGTCCTGGAAATCACTTCAAAAGACTACCCCTTTTTGCTGCTATTTCTTCTTGCAGGTTAACTGGTAATCCTCCAAACATTTCCAGGCAAGTTCCAGCTGTTGGCTTGTTAGCTCAGTTTTTTGACTAATTGTAGTGGCACTCCGTCTAATTATTCTAAAAATGTACCACTTGGTGGAGTAGACCTCATGAAAACACAAAAAAGTATTTGTACGCGAACGACAAGACAAAGTAACTTTTCTTAAAAAGGTTTTACTTAGAAAAACATAAAAGGTTACAGGGTCAAATGTACGGTCAAAAAACTGTGTTGCTTCCTTCAGTGCCTGACTGACTGAACAGACAACTGAACTAAAAGACTGTTTGACATCATCAGAGCTATACACAGGTGCATCAAACTAGACTAATTAGGCCCTAATCAAACATCAGACAGATTAACTGGTCAGGTCAGCTAGACCTTTGTAGACACACCTGCCACTTATGAAGCACAATCAAATGTAATCAGATTACCAGCAAAAGCTTTTTTTTACCTTTTTAGCATAAACATTTCTTAATCTTAAATATGAATTTACTGAAAATAAAACAATGACAATTGGCTCCTACACAATGCGTTGTGTGAGCTTGTGGATCTGCTATTTTTGCAATTCCTTCAAATTATTTAATTTATTTTTTGTTCACCTTTAAATATGCCCAAAATAGGGAAACCAAGTTGAAAGAGCTTAAGCAATAGTGAGTGATGGTTGGGGAGAGCGTGAAACAAAGTGTGACTGAGGAAAGATTGGGGAGCTTTAGGCCGAGTTAGGCCAGGTTATGGTTATAGTCTAGCTGCTAGACTAGCAGAGGGTAGCAGAAGAGGCCCTCAGATTCTGAGATACCCCTCCCCGAGTTAAAACACAACCATGTTTTCTTCTTATCTTTAGGGTATCCCATTAATTAAATGGATTGTTGTGAACTTTTATTTTGGGGCAAAATTCGTTTTTTGGGCTATTCTTTAGTTTAGACCTACCCCAATCACTGAAAAAGGTGACAAAAAAAGCCTATAACTTGAGAATGCTCACTCTTATCTTCTTCAAATTGCTGAGGTTTATGAACCAGGTGTCCTCTATCACCAAAGATACTTAAAATTGTCCTTTAAACATACCTTTAGTTTAGGCGGAAATTGTACTTTGTGGTGATAGGAAAAGAGGACTCCTTACTTTCCCTCATTTACAAGAACAAACATACATTCCTGTTAAATATGCTGTTACTGCATTGCCTACAGTAGGATGATATTAAACAATAACCAGTGGTTGTATGGAGACATCTAGTGCAGTTTTATTTCAAATTAGATTTCCTTAGACATAACCATCTCCTGAAAAACACAACAAAAATGAATGGGAGTTAGGTGACATAATAGCCCATAGCTGATGATGGTCAGAATGTTTGGGGAGGGAAAGTCCAGGTGGCTGTACCACATCACCAAACTATCAGAATACGAATAACCCAATAATGTCAAGTGTATCTAAAGTTACTAAAACATATGGCATAAATATGACTATGTTTGTATATGTATATCAACAATACCCACCATCCAGCACCAGTGCACCCATCCACACCTCTCCTCCACCTACCCCTATCCCAGGAGGCTGCAGCTTGTCACCCCGATATTAGCCATGACAGTGACAGTGAGGGTGAACTATGGTGGGTGAGGGTGTACTATGGCATGTGAGGTCTATGACACGTGAGGGTGTACTATGACATGTGAAGGGTGTACTATGATATGTGAAGGGTGTACTATGATATGTGAAGGGTGTATTATGACATGTGAAGGGTGTACTATGACATGTGAGGGGGTGTACTATGATGTGAAGGTGTACTATGATGTGAAGGTGTACTATGACATGTGAGGGTGTACTATGACATGTGAGGGTGTACTATGACATGTGAGGGTGTACTATGACATGTGAGGGTGTACTATGACATGTGAAGGGTGTACTATGACATGTGAAGGGTGTACTATGACATGTGAGGGTGTACTATGACATGTGAGGGTGTACTATGACATGTGAGGGTGTACTATGACATGTGAAGGGTGTACTATGACATGTGAGGGTGTACTATGACATGTGAAGGGTGTACTATGACATGTGAGGGTGTACTATGACATGTGAAGGGTGTACTATGACACATGAGAGTGTACTATGACATGTGAAGGGTGTACTATGACATGTGAGGGTGTGTACTATGATGTGAAGGTGTACTATGATGTGAAGGTGTACTATGACATGTGAGGGTGTACTATGACATGTGAGGGTGTACTATGACATGTGAGGGTGTACTTTGACATGTGAGGGTGAACTATGTATGACATGTGAGGGTGTACTATGACATGTGAGGGTGTGCTATGACATGTGAGGGTGTGCTATGACACGTGAGGGTGCACTATGACATGTGAGGGTGTACTATGACATGTGAGGGTGTGCTATGACACGTGAGGATGTACTATGACATGTGAGGGTGTATCATGGCGGGTGAGGGTGTACTATGACATGTGAGGGTGAACTATGACACGTGAGGGTGTACTATGACATGTGAGGGTGTGTACTATGACATGTGAGGGTGTACTATGACATGTGAGGGTGAACTATGTATGATATGTGAGGGTGTACTATGACATGTGAGGGTGTGCTATGACACGTGAGGATGTACTATGACATGTGAGGGTGTGCTATGACACGTGAGGGTGTACTATGACATGTGAGGGTGTACTATGACATGTGAGGGTGTGCTATGACACGTGAGGGTGTACTATGACATGTGAGGGTGTACTATGACATGTGAGGGTGTGCTATGACACGTGAGGGTGTACTATGACATTTGAGGGTGTACTATGACATGTGAGGGTGTGCTATGACACGTGAGGATGTACTATGACATGTGAGGGTGTATGTATCATGGCGGGTGAGGGTGAACTATGACACGTGAGGGTGAACTACCGCGGCGGGTGAGGGTGTGGAAGGGTTAGAATAAGGTACAATGGAAGGTGAAGTAAAATAGGGAGTGTGAGGAATCATGGGCGGGGGGGGGTGATGTGCTGTAGGGGGTTGAGGCGGGAGGTGCTGTGGGCTGGGTGCGAGGCACCGCGGGTGGGCATGCGGGTAGGGTGTCTCTGGCTGGTTGGGTGCCGCGGTGTCCCTCGCGTGGTTCCGCCAACCGCAGGAGTCGATCGGGTGCACTCAGCTTGTGTGCTCATTAAAAAGCGCCCATTATCCTGACATTTGCACGCATCACATGCAAAACTAATTTACTTGTAAGAAATTAAAAGTTCATTTTAATTGAGCTCGCGCTGCAGTATGCAAATGAGGAGTACATAATGTACATCGATGCGGAGCAGACAACACACTGGAAACGGACTTAACCCTTTCAGCGGCGGCACGCGGAATCCTCGGCACATCAGGCGTACTGCAGTAAACAAAGCAAATGAGCCTTCAAAAAACAGAAATAGCGTTCTAATACACAAAGGATGAGCTGAATGTATTTGCTTCTCAATATTTTGCTCCAATATTCTTTTGGGTGTCTGCAAAAGCACAACAGTGCCTGAGAAACACATTCACAGACAATAAATATGATAAGATATGTCTGCTTTAATGATTTGAATAACACCCCATGGGATGCATTTGTTTTGTTTGTGTCTGTGAAACCAAAAATATCTCTGATTATTGTCAGTATTATGACAATACTTTCTTAGTGACAGTTTGAATTACAAAAGAACATCAACACCGTCTGAGCCTGTCAACACTAAATGTCGCCAGCAATATCAACCAATTGTATCTCCTGGATAAAATGAGGACTTGTCTCTGTCTTTTCCCCCCATATGACATTTATTTGCATATTAACTTGACATTTTATGTTTCTTCCGTGGATTGTTTTTCCTTGCAGCTGAGCCAACACTGAGCTGATGTCTGTATCACAGAGCCATATGTGTGTGTGTTCCTCAGTGTGCTCGCATTTACAGTAGGTGTATGCGTGTGTTTCAGTGCGCGCGTGTGTGTGTGTCTGTGTGTGTGTGTGTGTGTGTGTGTGTGTGTGTGTGTGTGTGTGTGTGTGTGTGTGTGTTTACAGTACTTGCCAGCAGCTTTGGCAGCAGTGAGCTCACAGCTCAATAAGTCAGTGAGCCCGTGAGAATCCATAGCCATATTCCCCAGGTAGAGGTCAGTGGTCAGAGACAAAGGTTAGGGTCAAACAGTAAATAAGATGAAGCTGAGCTTTTATCTCCTGTGTCTGTGCATGAGTGGGCGAGCGGGAGACGGCTCCCTGGAGTGTGTCCCCGCACCATCTGAACTCAATGTCCTGACCTCCCTGACACAGGCCCGCGGCCTGTCGATAGTCAATAACATGCCAATACCCACGACACTGTCACCTGGAGCGTTCCATTAGTGGGAAGCGGCGAGGGGCTCACATTTCACACTCATGCGCGGTAAACTGTAAAATCCTGATTGTTAATTTAATCCGTTTAGTGTGAACATTGACCATTTTATGTGTCATTTTTTGCACTCTCAGGGTTAATTTACCACTCAGGATTGTGCTGTGTATATTCACTCAAACGTCTATCATTGTGCAGAACAATTCCACACGGCACATTAAAATCGATTCACTGCACAGAATATACGACAAGCAACTGCAGGAATTACACCAGCTTCTGCTGAGTCAACTATATGCTTTGGCAAAGTGTCATTGCTCGCGGCACGGCGTTCACCTGGCGATGGCAGGTATGTCTGTCAAACACGCGGCATGACTGGTTTTGGCACTGATGGGACGGCAACAGAGCAGTATGGAAGGCGGGCGCCTGGTTAGCTGGCGCGTGCGGGCCCTTAATGAGCAAAGTGTTGATTTGGCACTGGTCCTAATAGGATCAAAGCAGTCATTTGGCTCCCGGCTGGCTGACAGTAGGCCAGCCCTGGCACGCCACCAGGAAGGAAGTGAGACGACACTGCTCTCCCAGAATACATGTATACACTGTGGCATGCACAGTCTCTCTCTCTCTCTCTCTCTCTCTCTCTCTCTCTCTCTCTCTCTCTCTCTCTCTCTCTCTCCTCTCTCTCTCTCTCTCTCTCTCTCTCTCTCTCTCTCTCTCTCTCCTCTTGTTTCCATCTCTCTCTCTGTGTTTCAGACACCTCACATACACATACAATCACAGATGGGCTCATACTGTGGAAATGTACTTGAGTCAGGAGTATGATAGGGCTGGTGTTTGTTCACGTGCAGTACTATCTATTCAAACCGAGCAGCACTTAAACCCTCTATTCTTAGTAAAACAGAGTTGCGACTGTATTTGGAGCGCTTTTTTCCGTCTACACCACAGCTCTTCGCCAAAACAGCCGATCTATAAGCTCAAAACGTGCAGGGTTGCGGCGCACTGTGAGCTTGTAGATCTGCTGTTTTTTGGCTAATGTTCCCTCCAGAATATGGATATGGATGCTGGGGGGGGGTTCAAGTGGTTAACCCTCTGGTATAGCATTCAGGGCTGTCCATTGACTGAAGACAAAACCTTGCGTCATGTCATTTCAGTTAACCCGGAAGAAGCTCCCATGCAGCGATGTGTATTGAGTGTGCAGATGATATTGTAAGGCATAATGGAGTGAGTGCAGTGTCTCAGCTGGCTTCAGCTCATTGAGAAGTGTGATTTATTGTGCTGGAGTAAGTGGGGTTTATTTTGGCTTGGGAGCACTGGATGCCCCTAGGGGTGGTGGATTCACTAAACAAACACTTGCACACACGCACACACACACACACACACACACACACACACACACACACACACACACACACACACACACACACACATGCACACGGGCACATGTGTATTGCGTACGAGCATATACGCAACCCAAATAAATTCACTGTTGGTTGACCAGAAATGTAGTACCACTGAATGAATACTATCATCACAGTGGTGTGAAATTAAATAATATAAACCAAGTTGAACAGCGAAAACATGAAGATAGGAATGGAATAAACACCTGGGCAAGAGAGAGAGAGAGAGAGAGAGAGAGAGAAGACAAAGACAAAGGAAAATCTACTGCGAGAAAGAAATAAATCCCCTCCCATACTCCTACAAATTAGAATGCAAATGTTTTTTTTCTTTTCGTTTTTTTTAATTGTTTTTCTTCCTCACCCTCCTCCTCATCGCCACATGCCAGCTCCCCCCTGACCCACCCTCACCCCACCCACTTGCAACCCCCCCCCCCAGCACCGCCATCTCCTTCCATCCCTTTGTCTCAAAATTAGTGAAGCAGAGTGCTCGGGCGGCTAATTACGTATTCAAATGAAAGAGGCTCGTTAATGTTGCACTGGGGAGAGGGGTAGATGATTGGGAGAGGGTGATGGAATTGAAATGAGCGCCGGGGTGTCGTTCACTCGCTCGCTCGCTCGCTCGGGTGGCAGTGTGGCGGCGGATGGAGGCGGTGGTGCATCTGGAACCAGCCGAGTGCATCCCGGCAGATGTCACCTCCCGGGGGGTGATGGGAAGGCTGGGTGGGGAGAGAGAGAGAGAGAGAGAGAGAGAGAGAGAGAGAGAGAGAGAGAGAGAGTGTGTGAGTGGGTGTGTGTGTGTGGGTGTGTGGGTGTGTGGGTGTGTGGTGGTGGGGGTGGTGGGATGCGGGGGGGGGGGTGCAGCGACAGGAGATTGGAGAGGGAGGCGTGGGGGGAGGGGGGGGGGCATATGCGGTCAGACAGGAGACACTTTACAATGACAGGATGGGTGGGGGGTGGGGAGTGGGGAGGGGAGGGGAGGTGTGGTGGAGGTCTATGATGAGAGGGTACACAGGGCTTTGTTTTTGTGTTGTGCAGAGGACACACAAAGAAGAGGGACCAATTTAATAATGTAATGAGCAAAGCGCTGCTGCCACCATTGTTGCTGTTGTTGTTGTTGTTGTTGTTGTTGTTGTTGTTACTCTGTGTGTTCTGGTCACCCTATCCTGTGCCTGTGTAATGTATCTACATGCATTTGCCCTGGAATCACATGAAGAAATACCGTACCGTAACAATGGCTCTCAAGCGTTTTCATTTCGACAAGGACCCGCAAATTGTATTTGGCTGCAGACCCCCACCTGAAAATATTAATTGGCAGGGACCCCCATAAGAGAAGACTTGTATTGTTCAAGCTGGCCCCTGGTAATGAGGCAGGTTTTTTAAGGAACAATCAGGCTTTAAAAGTGATCAGTAAATCGCTTCTGAAGCTCACAGGCGACCAGTGAAGGGCAGCCAAGATGGGCGTGATGATAATGGTCACGTATAGTGGTAGTTAACAGTCTAGCAGAAGAATTCTGTACTAATTAGAGACAGGATATGACTTTTTTTTATGAGGCCAGAATAGGACGGCGTGGCGTGCTGTGACACTTATTATTATGCATATTCTTCAACAGACACTCGGCAATGAACCCGCACTGAATAGCTTTGCGCGCGTGTGTGGTGGTGGTACAGTGTGTGTGTGTGGTGTTCAATTTAAGAGTTTCGAAGGAGTCACCTTCTAGGATTCGCTGCAGTGAAAAGATCTACACAGCAAAAATCCAGCTAGTGTGGCTTTAACTCTGGGGGGGGGGGGGGGGGGGGGGGTCCATTCTTACTTTGAATCATCACTCCAGATTTCACTGTGCAGGCTGAAGGAGGTAGATATATCGTCTCTGTCGGGTGGTCCAAAACTGTTACTTTTTAGGATTCAAATTCAAAAATAGCAAAAGTAGCAGATCTACAAGCTTAAAATGCGTTGCTTATGGATCTGCTACTTTTGATGCTTTCATGTGACGCTGTAGTATGATCAAGTAGGGCGTTAATTGACCAAAAAAAACACAAAAAGTTAGAATATGGAGATATGAGGTTTCTGCTCGACAGCGGCATTATATAGGTTCATACAGTACGACCTCAACCAGCCATCTGCTCTATAGCTGTGTCCTTCAGCTGACATCCTCCTCACCCATACTGGCCATGCATGCACACACACACACACACACACACACACACACACACACACACACACACACACACACACACACACACACACACACACACACACACACCCCCACACACACACACACACACACACACACACACACACACACACACACACACACACACACACACACACACACACACACACACACACACACACACACACTGGCATGGACCTATGCACATGCATGGATGCATGTAATCGTGTGTACTGATATATACATATATGTAATGTACAAGTACAAGACACACACACACACGCGCGCGACACAGATGCACACACGTGCACCGTTTCCTCCTGTCTTATGGTGTATTCATGAGGGCTGTCCTGCCACAGCTCCGTACCCTGAGGCCCCTCTGGCCCCGTGGCCTGCAGCTATCATTAGAGAGAGCCTGTACTCTCATTATTGATCCCCCCGCCTGATAATGCTATTCATGCTCTTGTCCCTAGGGGGCACCACTGGGACCGGTGGCCCCCACCAGCCCCAGCACTGCTGCTGGGCGGGTGTTCCATCAATGACACATCAGCATACACGCATGTACGCACACACGCACTCACGTATACGTAACACACACCCCCCCCCCCCCCCCCCACACACACACACACACACACACACACACGCACACACACACACACGCACACATCACATCATTTCTCCCCCTACGGGCCAGCCGACAACAAAGGCATGTGATTCACATACCTAAACTACGTGTACGTGGACGTGACTGGTGCTGTGATGGATACCCTGCAGATACTGTGACTATGTAAACAAAGTGATTAATGAAGATCAAAACCTTCGTTAATCTACAGTATCTGTCTATCTATCTATCTATCTATCTATCTGTCTGTCTGTCTGTCTGTCTGTCTGTCTGTCTGTCTGTCTGTCTGTCTGTCTGTCTGTCTGTCTGTCTGTCTGTCTGTCTGTCTGTCTGTCTGTCTGTCTGTCTGTCTGTCTGTCTGTCTGTCTGTCTGTCTGTCTGTTTGTCTATCTGCTTATGTATCTATGTATCGATGTATCTGCCTGTCTAACCATCCCTGTATTACATCTCTTAGCATCGCAACATGTCTCTCTCTTTTCCTGTCTGTCTGTCTCTTTCTGTCTCCTTTTCCTCCCTTATTTTCCTCTCTCTTTTTTTTCCGGTTCTCTGACGGAGATGCATGGTGTTTCTAATTTGGCATGCAGACATTAATTCCAGCACAGCTGCTGCCTCCCCCCCCGCCGCCCACCCATCCCACCCACCTGCCCCCCCCCCTCCCTCCCTCCCTCCTTCTTCCACCTCTCTCCATCTCTCTCTCTCTCTCTCTCTCTCTCTCTCTCCGCCCCCCCCCCCCTCCATCTCCCCTCCTTCCCCGCTCCCTCTCTCCCTGAAGGCTTCTCTCTAATGTGCAGCTTCAGAGAGGCGCGGCAAATTAACACCATTTGTTCTGCGGAGCATGCCGTCTCCTCAACACTACAACGCATTTCTTACCACTCTGGGTTTGTCTCCAAAGTGAGAGAGAGGAGAGAGATGAGAAATCCACCGAAATGTTTTAACATACTGGCTTTTTCCATTCAGACCTGACACACACGCACGCGTACACCCAAACACACACGTACACGCACGCCGCACGCACACACGCACATGCAATAATAATATATAATATATCCCCAAGAGTGATAGATTTTTACACATGGGAGTGTGTGCTTTTTCTCCATTGTTTATGTCTGCAAGGTCGCGCCTGTAGTAACAGATATTGTTTTTCCTTCCTCTATAGCTCGTTGGACCAGAAAACATGTTTAAATGGCCTCTATTATGATAGCCAACATCATCGCACCTGTCAAGATCACTTATTACCATATCTGTGTCACCTTGAGTTCGACAAAATGCTGCCGGCGAGGCAGTTAATTGATGTTAGGGGCACAACGCAGGAAGAAAAGCGGCGTCTCTGAGCAAATGTTTTATTCAAAAAAAATCCCATCCACGCCGGAAACAAATATCAGTTTTGTCAGAGGAATAGCAGTTGAGACAGTGGGCCATATGTGTGAGGAGAGAGGAGGAGGAAAAAAAACAGCGCTGTGTGGAGGAGGAGGAGGTGGAGAAAGGTGGAGGGGCGGAGGCATGGAGCATCTGTAGACTGCAGACAGGTTGTTTTGGTATTCTAAGTCCAGGCTGACACGAATATTGAATACGGCAGACCTGCCTGGCATACCACAGCTCTGTGCACTGAGTGCGCACACACACACATGCACGCATGCATGCACGCATGGCACACACGCACACACACACACACACACACACACACACACACACACACACACACACCCAAACACAAGCAGAGCTGCCCACACACGTAATGGCATGCGCGCACACCCACAGACACAGGCCTAAACACACAAACAAACACACACACACACACACACATGCACGCATGCATGCACGGCACACACGCACACACACACCCAAACACAAGCAGAGCTGCCCACACACGTAATGGCATGCGCGCACACCCACAGACACAGGCCTAAACACACAAACAAACACACACACACACACACACATGCACTCAGAAGCAGCCTTCCAGACTGCCACCTGGCTCCCCCCCCACACACACACACACCCAGCAGGGCTCTCTCTCTCTCTCTCTCTCTCTCTCTCTCTCTCTCTCTCTCTCTCTCTCTCTCTCTCTCTCTCTCTCTCTCTCTCTCTCTCTCTCTCTCTCTCTCTCTGCAGGTACATCTCCTTCCAAACCACAGGCTAATAATTCCCTCCCTCGCGCTTCTTGATTCTTCCAGCCCCATCCTCAGTCCACATGAGCTCCATCCCACCCCCATCCCCGCACCCCACCCCCCCACCACGCCCGCCTCCCCCAGATAACAGCCTTATTAACTGGCCTAGTTGACCCACACTCCTGATAAACTCATCCCACTGAGGATCCCTGCCTCTCTGCCCGCTGCCGCGCAGGGATTACTATCTTGTGGGCCAGAGGAGACTGTAAACACAGTGTGATTGGAATACACTATATCAGCGTAAGGGATGTCAGGTACAAATACACATGGAGAGACAAGGGGGTGGGGTGGGGTGGGGTGCATAGGAGAGAGAGAGTATAGGGGAATATTCGGTTATGCTTACACAATTGTGCATCTCACTCTGAAATATATAAATATGTACACCAATTTGTTGGGTGAAAGTAAAAAATGAGACGATCAAGACCTGGTATTCCCACTGCGTCGGAAGAGTAATGGTTTTATCAGGTTGTAATTAGCTGCTAATGTGGAAGAGGTTCTGCACTGTAAAATGCTCAGTGTTCATTTGTCCATCTGTAACTCTGAGAGTGTATACATGTAACCAAATGGACCCGTAAGTACGGGTCCATTTGGATACATTTCTACACTCTCAAGAGTTTAATGAGCAAACACTAAGGATTTTGAAACAGAAATTAATGTGGGCTACGTAACAACAGACTGGGGGGTAGGGTATAAAACACAGGATCAGTGGTGTATAAGTATATATACTCCTGGTCAAATATTACTCATCTACAAGTGAAAGTTGCTCAGACAAGTTAAAGTACTGGAGTATTCAAAAGTAAGTAAAGTAAAGTACAACAAATAGTGAAATAATAGTGAAAATATTATAATAAATAATAACAGCAGATTTTCACGTGTCGCGTTGTGAGCTTAATCGACTTTTTTCACGATATTTTATAGGGCTTTAGTTGTTAATGCACACCACTGCACAGGTGCATGCTGGGACGGTGGAAGTAGAAAGGCCCTTGGCACTAAACGAAGATTGAGCCACAAGCAACCTTTTCTCCCAGAACATGACACAAAGTCCGTAGCCGCCAGACACAAAGGTCCCAGAGAGACAAGGACGAGGCCAAGACAGACAGGTAGACAGACAGGCGCTGTTGACAGAGTATCATCCCCCTGGAGGGGAGAAGAAGAAGAGGAGGGTGAACTGAGCGGAGACCAAAAGAGGAGGGATGAAGTGGCTGCCGCTACTTGGAAAGCTGCCGCCACATCTGCTCGTCCATGATGTCGGTGCAGCAGTCGTCAGCTGTCGTTTTGGACCGCAGTCAAGTGGAGCAGAGGTACCGCCTGGCTCCCCTCCCCGCCTCCCTGTATGTGTATGCATGCCCACACTGTTCTCTCTCTCTCTCTCTCAGCTGCTCAAAAACACTGTGCAAGTCCTGAGTGGTCGTTTAAAGCGGCACTATGTAACTTTCCTCTTCTTTGGTGGATTTGAACCCGGGTCTCCTGCACAAGTGCTGATACATTTTTTTACCACTGAGCTCAAGACATAGAGCCTGCCCGCTTGCTCTGGGGAGAAATAGAATTTTGACCTTCAGGTGTCAAAACAGAAACGGGATCGTGTCAAAGGTCATGTCTCACCTAGACACAGGATCTAAATGTCTCAGCAGAAGAGCAGGGAGACGAAATACGACCACCCCAATTAAGTTCTATCGTATTAACTTACTCTACCATACAGATTGGACAAAATAAATGTGTATTCACTAATAAAGTGACATAATACAGCTTTAACTCTGAGAGCATACAAATGTAACCAAATCCACTCAAAGCGGGTCCATTTGGTTACATTTTGTATAATGCTTTCTGACTCAAGAGTTACAAATGGAGAAATTAATTTTGATGATTTTACTGTGTGTGGTTTCCACTCCTCTCGCCTCACTTCCAGCTCTTGACCTCGGCTCTCTTAAATGTAAACACATGATGCCATTCTTTTATTGGCTTTTGATGAGGCTGGTATGGATGCATTAGTGAAAGTGAAGAGTATCGGCTTATGGAATAAATAAATAATAAATCGTGAAAATAAAGAAAGAAATCATAAATATTTATCTGCTGAGAAGTAATGGCTTCCGAACACTACTGTCCAAACAAGAGGCTGATCCATCACAGAAAACAGAGCCATCTAACAGCCCAGCAGCATGGTGAGGATTTAGGAAGATGCATTACTGTGGGGCATTTAGCCCAATTATCAGCACCGAACAAAAAAATGTAAGTGTCCCAATGCATTAGGCAGGGTTGTAAATAATGCCGGTGTATTTAAGCACTGCCATTAGCCTGCACAGACAAACATCGGTTTGTCAACACTATCCATTCGCCACCCCATTTGCCTAATAAAACAGAGGGAGAAAGTGAGAGGGATGAGGGGGGGGGGGGCTAGGATGGGGAATTGAAAGGGGATAAGAGGTAGAGACTGGGCAAGGTAGAAAGAAAGTGAAAGATAGTGCAGAGATCCAGATAAGGAGAAAATATGAAATATTAAATAAATACAAGGAACGGCTGTGAAGAAAGACAAAGCATAGTGAGTCAGTCTGAAGGAAACAGGAAGGTGCAAAGACACTTTTTGCATATTGAACTGCTGTTGTGTGTACAGGACAAGCCAGGCAGCAGGATGATGAAATAAATAAATAACTGCTCTCTGGTCTGTGCAGCGCGGCACAACGCGTTGCTGTGCAGTGCTGTGTGCTGCGGTGCCTGGTTGCCCATGAATATTCCATGAGGCAGAGAGTGGGGAAGTATGCTGCTGCCTGGAACATCTGGTCCGGTCCACAGGGACCCTCGTGGCGAGAAAGCTGCAACTTCAGGAGGAAAGGAGGTAGCGGAGGCAGAGAAACTGCCAATAAAATGAAAAAAAAAAGAAAGAACTATCAGCAAGCCTTCACATCATATGGTTTATTTGTTTTGCTAATTTGATTTTTTAAGACCAGCAGCCACTGCCAATATAAGCCATGCTGAATGAAAGTGCGAAGACTTCAGCTTGTAAGCTAAATCCAGCGAGGTATCATCAGGGTCATCTTATTGTGAATAGGTTTTGTGGGATGTGTGAATGTGAATGTGTTTGATCATTCACACGGCATTGGTACATTAGGCAGTGAGGAGGAGTTTCCATACTGATAAATTTGCATTCAGTGTGCCAAGGCCTGAGGTAGGTACAAGGTGCATGTTGAATGGCTTATTGAGTTTTGTAGCTC
>NC_137603.1:24490818-24506871 GCF_963280865.1 Gymnoscopelus braueri
TTTTTTGTACATAGTGGTACTTTTTCTGTATTATCTGTATTTTCATGTTGATTTTTGAACTGTTTGGTTGCTACTATATATGTCTATGAAATTAACTCAAGGACCCCAACGGAAACAAGTCCGCAAGGACTTTTTTGGCCGGACCTTTTAGACAAAAGCATTATAAATGTAACTGTGTTGTTTTACATTCTTTTGCCTAATAAAAATTTCAATCAATCAATCAAAGAGAGATGCCATGAAGATGAGACTATGTGGTCAGTGAGACATTAGCCTCGATCTTTTATTTTTGCTAAAAAATAAAAGCCTGGACCAACCAGTTGATGTTCCGGGAATAGGAAGTGTTTCATTTCCCCAACCAACCAGAGTGCAGTGGGCGTCGCTCCAAATGTTGTGACATCAGGGCTCTCAATGCTACACATTGGGGAGGAGGAGGGGCGCGGGGCGGGGCAGGGGCTGACGGACAGATCGGTGAACCAATAGAATCCGGCGGAATTTTTCTCCGCAGATTTTGAACCCGCCCGTATAGACATGATATCAGACACGCTAGGGCAGTCTAGTGAGACATCACTGGTTTTATTAATTGTTCATGTTCATAAGGTGTCATTAATTTGAGCAAATGAAAGAACAGTTGGTTATTCTTTGTTGTTAGAATCACCTGGATGGCAGAAATTTGACAGAGGTTGTTATTACATCTCTACTGAGAAGAAAGACTGGGAGGAGTGCAGACAGTGGTGTAGAGACAGACAATCTGACCTGATTGTCATAAACAGCAAAGAAGAACAGGTATGGTGTGTGTGTGTGTGTGTGTGTGTGTGTGTGTGTGTGTGTGTGTGTGTGTGTGTGTGTGTGTGTGTGTGTGTGTGTGTGAGTGTGTGTGCGTGTGTGTGTGCGTGTGTGCGTGTGTGTGTGTGTGTGTGTGTGCGCGTGCGTGCGTGCGTGCGTGCGTGCGTGCGTGCGTGCGTGCGTGTGTGTGTGTGTGTTGTACAGTGTGTATACAGTATCAGTAACCAGCAGCTTTTCTGTCCAGGACTTTGTTGAACGTGTAAACAAGAGAGTGTGGCTGGGTCTGACTGATATAGACAGAAACAGATCCTTTCAGTGGGTAGATGGAACACCACTGACCACACCAACGTAAGACTTATCTTAATTTGACCATTCTTCTCTTCATTTCAACAATATTGTATCACACATATTTCCTCTGCTAAATTTTCTAGAATGGTATTAAATGTTATCATGAAATACAAACCTACTGTCACTTAGTCATGTTGTCTACTTTACTATCAAGTTCATTTGCATCTAAGATCTAGAATATAAGTTGAGGTCATAATTAAAAAACTAAACATTTAGAGTGAAAAACCATCCTTGTAAAAGTATTGTAATTAATTAAATGTTCCTACTTCTACAGATACTGGCACCCTGATAACCCTGATAACTCTGGTGGAAATCAAGACTGTGTTGAGTATTATGATGGGTCTGCACCTACCGCTCCTACAAGAGGATGGAACGACCTGCGTTGTTCTGCTGCCAGAATCTGGATCTGTGAAAGAGCTATGTGCTGAAATCCTCATGTTCACAATGTATTAGTTAGTTGGTGTGTTGTTGATATTCTACCTAATATGAACCGTTCCGAAAATCTTTATCCCCTTAAAAAAAAAAGATCTTGGTTAAAATAAGTGTTGAATATAGTTCTGATAGTACTCATTGCTATAGAGCAGTGGTTTTCAACTCTTTTCATATCGAGGCCCATTATTTATTCGGCATTTGATCACGGACAAACCATTTGATGAGATTTTGCCTTTCAGACCCAAAACTTAGATTTTTCTGTTATCGTTGGATACGATTTTTAGTGATAGAGATGTTTAACAATAATTTAACTCTTTAGAGTATAAAATGACACCAAATGGACCCGCATTTGGTTACATTTTACACTCTCACGAGTTAAAGTTCTATAAGGGTCCATTTGGTTATCAACTCTCCATCATTTAGCTGGGGACCACCTGGAACCCCCTCAAGGACCACTGGTGGTCCCCGGACAACTGGTTGAGAACCACTGCTATAGAGTGTTTGTTCAGTAAGGAGTCTCCGTCTCTCTCCAGCTCTTTATTTAACAGAAAATGCATTTTCTGGTCGGGATACCAATTTTATCCAATCAGGATAGAGATACTGATAAAACAAGTACAATTGGAAGTGATGACACAAAGAAATAAGCAGACAAAATTGGAACTGGATCACATCTGGAGTTATATTTCATATTTATAATACGTTTCAGAAAAAAAAAAACAGAGATGATTTGAAACAAATATTTAGGAAAAGTCATGAAAGGGGAACTTTCTCAGAGCTTCATGAGAGAAGATAATCCACTTTAAATTCTCAAAATCGGTCATATTGATGGCTTAGTCACGCAAGTGTTAAAGCTCAGCCAATAGGAAGTCAGAGGGGGCGGGTTTTCAGCAATTACAGTTCGTTCCTATTGGTGGTTTAAGTCCACTTGCCAAATTTTACTCGGTAGCATGCTGCGAACTGGAGTTATGGCTGTTTAAAGCCCAGCCAATATTCACTTCCTGTTTGGCGTTGAAGTTTGACGCGTCGCCATGGTCATGCCGTTTTACAAAAACTCAAGCTTTTCATAACTTTTCATCGTTAAGGTCTTTTGTGTACGCTGAGCGAATTTGAGGCGGATCCGACAATCTGTCTAGGAGGAGTTCGTTAAAGTACAACCCGTGAAAATGGCATGAAATGCACAAAAACGCCAAACGCTATAAATAAAAAATGGGCCTTTTTTGTAAGTCAGGACATGATACAGTTGTGTACCAATTTGCATGCATGTAGGTGAAACCGTATTGTGGGGCTTGAAGCACGAACTTTTGTAGGGGGCGCTATTGAGCCATTAGGCCACGCCCCTTTTTGAGACAATTAAAATTGCAGTTTCAATAGGGCTTTGCACTACTGTGCATTGCTCGGGCCCTAATTAAGCTGATAAATCAGTACTCAATCCTGATTGGCTGATATTCTGTCACCTACCTGAACATCTATTAAAGAGCTGGAGAGACAGGGAGTGTTACTGAACAAACACTATAGCAATGATTACTATCAGAATATAGTGCTTTAACATTTAAAAAGAAAAAACTTACCCTAACTTTAAGTTCCTGCAAGACTTTGTGAGCTGTGGCTTTATTATATTTTAGCTATTGTATTGTATAATACACAATTACATGACGTATGAGCATTATTTGTTGGCTGTATGTGTAAGATATAATAAAGGAAAGTCTTACTATAACCATATACCATCAAGCCTACTCTTTAAACCTGATTGTTTCAAGAACATGGTAGGATTATGGTGACTCTTTTCTACAGTTAGGCTATAATATTTGTATTCTCTTTATTCAGTAAGCGCCTAATTTGGAAGTGAATATGAACGTAAACTGACATCACAGTAATCAATTTAATAATTAAGGAAAATAGTTGAGCAATTGAATCACAGCCTACAATGTACATCATAATAATTTACAGATCTGTCCTCTTGGTACTTAAAGTACCAAGAGGAAGTTTGATATTTCCACCTCATCCCTTTATTTATTTATTTATTGGAGATCACACATTACATTGAATTGAAAAATATTATTGTAGTCAAGTTTATTTAATAAAACAGATTGAATTGAGGAATATCACTGCAATCACTGCAGCTCACAAAGCTTGATATATAAAACATCACCAAGACTAAATATGTAGAACTGCTACCAGAAGGCAGTGCAGGTTAAGACCATACTGTCTTGGTTACTCCTGATCCCTCTTGTCCCAATGGTCTATTACAAACTTTTAAATCTCAAAGACCTCCAGTTTGGCTTGCATATTAGTCCACCGACCCTTATAACTCTGAGAGGTAAGGGTCCATTTGGTTCCTTACAATCATCATTTAGTTGGGGGATCCCCCTGAACCCCTTCAAGGATCACATGAGTTAGTATTTATATAAGAGATTAAATTTGGCAAAGAGAGATAATGTCAGAGGGCAAAGGATGATTGAAGATAATATCACAATGTGAAACGTATCAACTGCAAATTAAGAGAAAAAAACTATTTTACATCACAAATCTATCAAAAATCTATATTGTAGGGGCACAGTGGCGCAGTCGGTAGTGCTGTCGAATCACAGCTATACACTGGACACTTGTACACTTGTCATGACTCATGTGAGGTTTTGTCCTTCAAAAGTACATTGTACATTATAGACACATTTGGACCCTGTGAATGAAAGAGAATGGTACATAAATCCTCATGTTCATGGAAGAGAATGCTCAGAGTGATAAATAAATCTGAGCCTTTAAAAATAAATAAATAAAATGCTATGTTGATGCTTTTCCCCAGAGTGAAACAGCTCAAGGTTTTTGGCTATAGAAAGCCTGTGACATTCCTTCAAAATAACAAAAACACTACTGCCTACCTACTAGTAATTGGGTTAGTTATCAAACCTGGTGTAAAAAGGTAATGTGTATATTTCAGTTTTGTTCTTTATTTTGTTTTTTTTACTTTGCAGTCGTCAAGGCAGAAATTAATCAGGCAGTGCACAGAAGTAGTGCATACATCAGCCAGTCATATAAGCTGACTCTCATTTACCAAACACATTTAAAAAATGGTCTATCATTCATTTAATCAGTTTAACTAACATTCATGTTTTGACTATACATCTAAAAGAGGACATTTGTGTGGCGCAGGGGTACCTTTACACCACGGATGAGGCTAGGGATCGAATCCATCACGGTACATCTGGCTTAATATAGACTATTAAGACATCTTGGACTTCTGGAGAAATGTAAATTAAGCTGCAGCAATGTTTTCCTCCCCTTCTTGCAGCCAAGCTAGTCAGACTATTGCCTACCTCTTGCCTTTTCTCACGTTGAGATCCAGGTAATCAAATGCAATGAATTCTGGGATACGCAAGACATTATTGAGAAGAAAAAAAAATCTATTGTTACAATTGATTACTATTCTTGAGAGCAGCTGTCCATGTTTTCAAGTTTCAGTTCATTTCTTAAATAATTGTGTGTTTCAAATTAAATATAGGCAGAGTAAATCCACTTTAAACATATTGGCTATTTTCAAAAAATCTTGAAAAATGTGTAATATTTTTGAAACATTTTAACAACAAATCTTGTGTGGGGGTCCCTGGCACAAATTATTTTCAGATTGGGATCCATTGCCCAAATACATAAAATGTCAAGGACCTCCCCATAAACTTGGGGGGGGGTCCTTCACATGAAAAGGCTTGAGAACCACTGGTTTAGTGCATGATTAGATTATCAACAAAAGCCCAATTTGTGGCCTTCATTGCGCCAACAAGTAGCTTATCATTCTTTGTGAGAGAAATTGATTGTAGGCTACTGTATGTCCCATCAACAAAAACACCAGCAGCACCTGCCAGCTGGAGCCCGGAGTAAAAGGAGAGCTCTGGGATGGGGGGTCAGGGTAACCTGTCCTGGCTATGGACTCATGGAGTACCCCTCATTAGGCAGAGCCAACACTGTGATGATCATCCTCCACTACCGACCACCTGAGCTCTACTCACTGGCTGGCGAGCTCAGCTGCTGCTGCTGCTGCTGCTCGGCCCTGCATGTTCCTCCCTCCCTCCCTCTCCCTCAACCTCTCTCTCTGTCTCTGTCTCTCTATTCCGATCTCTGCCTTTTTTTCCCTTCTGTCTCTCTCTGTGTCTCTTTTTTGTTAGTTTATGTGCAAACCACACACACACACACACACACACACACACACACACACACACACACACACACACACACACACACACACACACACACAGCTTTTGTCCCTGTGGAATGAACGCTTGTTCCCCTGGGCTATGTTGAATTTACTCAGAGGTTGTACATCACAGCAACGTACACAGGGACACACTACATTTCACATGTGTTCCAATATGCATTATATTTTCCCCTTCTAACTCTCATGTCAAACCTCACGACGGCCCCGGAAAAAAAACACTTATCTATGCAACCCTGGCTCCCGCAGAATATATTCCTGGCATCTCCAGATGAGATGGGAGGGAGTGCTGGCTGCATATGGGGCTCCTGATGCGATTCCACAGACACAGCTGCCACAGTGGAGGTGTAATGTGTGGCCCCCCCCCCCACCCCGTGTCACAATATTGTCAGTTTTTCACCGGCCTCAGCGCGAATTCATTGTCGTGCCTCTGCCGCCGACGAACTCACACCTGGGTGTGCTTGTAAGAACGCAGGAGCAGGTAACACCACGTGGAAGGATGTGTGAGAGTGTGATGATGTGGGAAGGATTTTAAGCAGCTGCTTACACCACAGAGTAACATTGTCACAAGTAACACCTAATTGATTCCTGTTTGTGGAAACTTTATACAGGACTCAATCTTCATTTTGTTTCATCCTGTATTTCTAAGTAAATCTAGTCTACTTGCAACCCCCTCCCCTCGCATTGTGCACTTTCTTTTCTGTGTACGTTCCTCTGTCTATCTAAGGAGCTATGTATGATTACATTAAAAACATTAGCAGTAGCCTACCCCTGTATCTGTATCTGTATACAGGAGTAGATAGGCTCTATGATTTTCAAATGAATTAATTTCTATAATTTTGAAATAAATATAATGCAATTTAATTAGATGGTGTCAGATAACCCATCAATTATTAAGACTAAAGTATAGAGGTTCCAGTGTGTAGATAATAATGTAGATAATTCAGTAATAATATTACTGAATTTTTCAACCAAGTCATGGTACTGACAATATTATTGTCAGTACCATGACTTGGTTGAAAAAGTGGCATCATTTATATGATCAATTATTTTAGTAGACTAAGTTTCACATTTTTAAAGTAGAATTTTCAAAATTAAAATTCCAGTCATTTTAGTTTCAAATTGATTTTGGATCATCATTTATTTTACCTAAAACTCACACTTTCTCGCTGTGTGTAAACTTGTATGTATAGTAGTCCTACATATAACTGCATACAGTCACTTTTATTTTACAATATGTATATGGAAACAGTGGCTTTTGGTACAGCAGTGCAGAGAACTGACGAGAGAGAGAAGAGCGTAAAGGAATCCTCTGCTCTAATATCCACTGATGGATTGTCTGTTTGACCATAATATCTGTAGTGAGAGACCAGATGAGCACACCTCATCCATCACACACAGACACACCACGCCTCACACATGCATGCACATGTGAGTGCATGTACACACGCACGTTCTCGCGCACACGCACGCACGCACGCACCCACCCACCCCCACCCACACCCACACCCACACATACAGTACAGGCACACGCAATCCATTCATTACTTCATTTATCCTACCCTCACCTCAGTCTGAAAATGTCTTTGTCCACCTGAGACCTTCAGAATGTAGACCACTCCACCCCCTCCAAACACACACACACACGCACGCACGCACGCACGCACGCACACACACACGTGCGCGCATGCACGCACGCACGCACGCACACACACATGCACTCACGCATTTGTCCTTAACCCTTCCTCCACAGTACAGATGACCTTTCCATCTTTCCCCCTACCCCCTTCACATACACACACACAGTAGGGCAGGGACAATAGGCCTGTAGTTCTGAACCCCCCTGGCTCTCTCTCAATCTATCTCTATCCATCTCTCTCATAAAACTGCCCCTCTACTGCACAGATGTGTTGGAACAGTACAGTTACTGTAGTATATCCTAACTCTAATGCTTGCCAGAAGAGAAGCCAAAACCCTTGGACACATCTGGTCTTCTGTTCGTTGGTTAATATTTACTGTGTTCCAAATGGTTACTCAATACATAACAAAATCTACAGTATACGGTACACGGATTGGAACACTATACTGTATATCCCACTCCTACAATCCTGTGTGTCCACTCCGCTGGAGTGGACTGGTTGTTTTACATTTAAGAATTACCACAAAGAAAAGTGATACAAACTGAAAGGTTTTGTGGAAGATTCTTTGGAACAGCCCCCCGTCGCTTGACTACATCCAACCTGACGATGCACTTATCCTGGATGTCGGCCAGCCAGACGTCGTGGCGCAGTCGTTTATTGGCCACCATGATTTGGGATGAGCGTTCTTCTACTGTCTCTTCGTTGACCACTTCATCGTCCTCCCATTCTGCTTTGCCTTATGCAGAATCGGGCATTTGAAGCCCGGCTTGTGGCCCGTAGCATGGCCTCGACTTGTTCTGTTGTTTGTGGTGCATCTCGGAGTGTCCGTTGGCCGGACAGGTAAACACGCTCTTGAAGACGGTCAGGCTGGAGTACTTGCATAAAGACCTGCGCGGCCATCTCCTCCTGGACAGGACACGAGAATGCAGGACAAATGCATTCAGTAAACGTAGGTCAGTGGCATAAGCTCCCATGCTTTCTTTTCCTCTCCTCGTCCTGACAGACAGCTGTTCCCTGAATTCATCCTGGAACTCCAAAGTGGCCATGAGAACTTTGCAGCTCATCAGTGATTGCTTCTTAGTAATCATCATCACATGCAAAAAAATTAGATGGAAGCCATATGTTGCCATTTCATCTTTAACTCGGTATATGGAAATGATAGAAGAATTGAAATTCTCTTGTGTCCACATTTTCTGTTCTCTATGGTCATGTTTGTTTGTGTGTATGACAGCGTGTGCGTTGGCATGTACAAATGCTATCCGCGCCTGATGAACAAGTGTGTCCACTGCATGTTTTCTGTGTGACGCCTGATTTATAGTTTATAAATGAAGCATAATGTGTGTACTGTATGGAGCTCTCTCTCACGGCTCCCTACACTCGCACATTCAAAACAGCAATCCAGATAAGTTGTTAGTCTGCTCTCACAGCAGACACAAGGAGTAAATTAAAAGCAGTGGCTGACAGAGAACCATATGGTACCAGTCTCTGCAAGAGGAGAAACATAGCAAAGATTAATTGATAATAGCTGGCACTTCTACCACCTCCAACAGGGCTATTTGTGTGTGTGTGTGTGTGTGTGTGTGTGTGTGTGTGTGTGTGTGTGTGTGTGTGTGCGTGTGCGTGCGTGTGTGCGTATGTGCGTGTGTGCGTGTGTGTGTGTGTGTGGTGTGTGTGTGTGCGTGTGTGCGTGTGCGCGTGGCACATGCGTGCGCCCGTGTATGTGCATGCATACATGTGTGTACACTGGCAGATTTCAAGCAGCATGTTCATATTGAAGAGCCCAGGAGGGGAACCTGTCAAACAAGATGGTTTGTACTGTCGGCAGCATCAACATGCTTACATTTTTAAACTGGCCGTGCTGTAAGAGCCGCTGAAGACTTAAACAAGCACCATATTACTCATTTGTGAGAGCTTCCACAACGCAGTCGCTGGTTCCTCTGCGTCAGAAGCCTTACACAGGGTTCCTTTGTGTGTGGCTGGTGGTTCATGTGCCTGTGTGTAGACTACAGACCATTCGCTCTCTAACCCCTTGAACCCCATGCATCCATATTGAACATTAGCCAAAAATAGCAGATCTACAAGCTCACAACACCTGCGAGCTTGTAGATGTGAGCTTAGATATTTGTTATGCTTTTCTTCCTTTATTTCGAACAGTGAAGATTGCCTGGAAATGAGGAGAGAGTCGGGGAGAGACAAGCAGTTAAGGTCTGAGAGAGAGAGAAAAGTAAAACAAAATGTCTGACCTGATCAACAATTTTTGCCGTGGATAATGTATGCTTTGTAACAATAATAAAAATCTACAAAGTAAATAATTGTAAAAAGTGTTTAAATAATTGTAGTGGAGTAAAAAATATTACAATATATTTTTATATATTGCAAATACAATATTTGCCTCTGAGATGTAGTGGAGCAGAAGTAAAAGTTCTGAAAACTGGAAATACTCCAGTAATAAAATACCTCAAAACTGTAGTACAGTGCTTGAGTAAATGTACTTAGTTACTTTACACCACTGCATATCAGTGGCTTAATCCAGATGCTGGAAAAGCCGGGAGGGAGCGGACGAGCTGGGGGTGCAGAGGTCTCTCTCACTCTGTCTGTTGGAGGAGAATACACGGTGGCTCGTGTTTCTGTGGCCCCTATTAAGATCCAATGGTCAGTGACCTCTCCAACCTGGGACCGGCTGGAGTTACTGTACACACAGATGTCAGCAGGGTGTGTGATGACTGTGAGAAGTGCCCTCTGGGTAGGAAAACAGGACAGGAGTGAGAGAGGGTCCTTTTGATTGGCTGGACCGATGCGCGCGGGGGGGGGTGGATGGAGAGAGAGAGAGAGAGAGAGAGAGAGAGAGAGAGAGAGAGAGAGAGAGAGAGAGAGAGAGAGAGAGAGAGAGAGAGGCGAGAGACCACTCGAGGGAAATCATCTCTCTCCACTCATAAACAAATTCATCATCAGCTCTGACAAACCACACGCCGCATAACGATGAGCTTAAGTGCACAGAGTGGGAGGGAGAGAGAGGGAGAGATAGGGATGGAGAGATGGAGAGAGGGAGATGGGGAGAGGGAGAGGGAGGGGGGAATGGGAGAGGGGAGAGAAAGGGGGGCGGGAGAGCGTGAGGGGATGGGGGGGGGGGGTGGCGGTGAGAGAGGGAGAGAGGGAGAGCGGTAGAGGGAAGGTGGAGTGGAGGGGGGCCTGCATCATGCATCTGTCCCTCATCTTTCCTGGTGGAACTGCAGCAGCCAGCCATCAGAGCTCCTCCTTTGTCAGATTTCGAAGCGTGGAACATGAGATATTTTGGTATCACAAATCCTTTGTTTCCCAGTCAAACTAATGGCCAGACCGGTACTTGTGCCACATGATTGAGAGAGGAAAAAAAAAATCAGCCAACTACACATATAGGGAGAAAATCCATTGTTTCATGCAGTGCTTGCAATTAATGTGCATTGGGGAGGGGGGAGTCTACAATGGCCTTGTATGTGAATGACAAGCGTGACCTCGCTTGACAGCATTTGCTTTTGTTTTCTAAATATTAGATAGCGCTCTCAACTTATAGTGATATTAGATGAGGACAGTAAAATACGGGTAGAGTGTCTTTGTGGTCTGGGTGTGGTGCAGCAGTGGAGGACATGCACCCTTGAGATGGCAGAGCAGAGGGGGAGCCAGGGGCCAGACTGACAGCCCATAATTATGGCTCATTTTCAGTCATTAAGCCATGGCGAGTGAGCAGCTCTCACACTGAGGGAAGGGCCCTGATTAATAATGAACCCCCCCTCTCCTCTGTCCAACACGCACACACACACACACACACGCACACGCACACGCACACACACACACACACACACACACACACACACACACACACACACACACAGACGTGCGTGCACACAGACGTGCGTGCACACACACGCGCGTGCACACATGCGCACACACACACACACACACACACACACTCACACGCACACACGCACACATTGCACACATTGCACACACACGCGCGCACGCACGCGCACGCACGCGTCTGTGTATGCGCTCAGAGATACACAGAAATCTGTAAGATGCATGAATACACAAATGGATGCAATGTTATACGTACATTATAATACATTTTCATCAAATTCTAATCATTCCCATGAAGAATTCTCCTACTAACCAAACAAACCATAAACACATTGCAAACTGCTCTATGTTTTCCTGTGTCTGACCAAGGGAGCTGTCCAGGGTGCTGGTGGTGCTGAACTTCTGCTGAAAACACAGTGCTGAGTGAAAGATCATCATACCACCCCATATCCATCCCCTCCCTTCCCCCACATCCCACACACCAACCCCTTCTCTTGCACGCCCCCCCCAAATCCCCCCCCCCCCCTCTGTTCTGGCTGACTGTCAGGGGACCCTCCATCTCCTTTTGAACTCCTACACCGGCACCCCACAACGATCAAACTTAGGGCTGATCCCATCCATGAAATATTCACCCGACAGAGGGGACATATTCCAGTCAGTGTCGGACGAGAGCCTGGTACAAAGGTGCAACATAAAGAGAAAGAGAATATCGAAGGCGGAGGGTGAGACCCTGGGAGAGAAGGAAGAGAAGAGAAGAGAAGAGAAGAGAAGAGAGAGAGAAGAGAAGAGAAGAGAAGAGAAGAGAAGAGAAGAGAAGAGAGAGATGAGAAGAGAAGAGAAGAGAAGAGAAGAGAAGAGAAGAGAAGAGAAGAGAAGAGAAGAGATTAATATGCGTCAGAAGTTGTAACTCATTAATGTTTTTACAATGAAACTGAGGGGAAGCCATTGACTGTTCAGCTAGTCCCTTACTGAATGATACGTTTTTGGTTTAATAACACCTTACATCTTATTCCTGAGGAGGAGGTGGAGGAAAGACAAACGAACAGATGAAACAGATGCGACTTCTCACTGTCATCCAAACAAGATTAATAAAGTGTGTCTCTCACCACGGCACAAAATGTCTATTTTAAATATGTTCCTCCCCGATCCCAAGTGGCAATCATTTTCCTACCTCAGATACAGTATGTAATGTGTGTGTATAGGACATATACTGCATATATATGATTTTGTACATTTTAGCTTGAACCGAAACAGGGGGCACCTTAAAGGAGAATTTTGGACTAAAGTTTTCTTACCTTTTCTATGACGTTATGATATCTTAGGATGAATGGTACAGTAGAAAAATGTCATAACCACCACAGCTTAAAAGGTGCGCGGATAGGCCTTAGGTTAGATCACATATTTTAATATCTTTTTTATTTTATTTATTTTTTTAGATCTGACGTTCATAGTGACAGAACACTGTCCCAAAAAAAAAAAAAAAAAAACAGAAGTCTCGCTAGACGAGATTGAAATCTCGAGATTTCAATCTCGTCTAGCGAGACTTCTGTATTTTTTTGGGTTGTTTTTTTTGGTTGCATAGTGTTCGGTGTTATGAACGTCAGATCTCACCAATTTTTTTTTTTTAAAAGCTATTAAAATATGTGATCTAACCTAAGGCCTATCCGCGCACCTTTTAAGCTGTGGCGGCTCAGGGGTGGAGCTATGAAATTTTTCTACTGTACCATTCATCCTAAGATATCATAACGTCATAGAAAAGGTAAGAAAACTTTAGTCCAAAATTCTCCTTTAAGAGCATGGTCGAGCCCTTATCAGTGATAATTCAGGGGGAAGACTATACTGTACTAAATGCACCCTTTGGATATGCATGGTGTATTGTTAGGCATTGGTTCATTCAGTGGTTCCCAAACTTCTTAGTTCAAGACCCCAGAAACTTGATTTCTCTCCTGGACCCAAAGTGAAAATAGCCGATCTACAGGCTCACAACACGTTATTTTTACATTTATGGAATTTGAAATAATTGATTTTTTTTAAACCTAAGAAAGAAAAAAATATATTTTGAGTAGTAAAAAAAAGGCATATTTGTTTGTGACCCATTCAAGTGGGTACGCGACCATTCATTTTAGGCACTTATAGTTTTGGCATAGGGGTAATTAATACATTTACATTTAATGTTATAGGCACAGTTTTTGGAAATCACCTTAAACACGGAGCAACATAAGATTAGTTTAGGCATGGTTTGGTATGGTTTAATTAATTAATTTTTGTAGGCATGGTATGGTTTTAGGCATACAGTAGGTTTGGTGTGGTTAAAGAGAGGAGAGTTGTCAAGCTTTCCCAGCAGGTACATTCAGTGAATGTCTCCCATAGAGTCCATTGACACTCCAATCTCCAATCTCTTCTGTGACCGAAGTATCATCTAATTCTTCATCCTTTGGGAATCTGAAACTACATCTGTCAAAAAGTGAAATCTGACAAACATCAACAGAATAATTTGCGGAGCAAATTCTGTGTTCTAATTTTCTAATTTGAGGCATTTGAGGCGCCTTTAATCAAAAGCAATTTATAATTTGCGTTACCTTCACACGTTTACGCACCGCCGATCGGACAACACCCCAACACACACATGCGCGCAGATACACATGCACACGCACACGCGCACACACACACACACACACACACACACACACACACACACACACACACACACACACACACACACACACACACACACACACACACACACACACACACACACACACACGCGCGTGCACACCAGCAGTACCAGCACTGAGAGGTCCAGGACAGTACTGGCTGGTCCCAGCTGGTCCCTGCTAACACATTCCACTGCAGCCTAATGACAGTGGGCCCCCCCCCCCAGCCTCTGTGACCCCGGCCCTAACACCCCTTCATGGCCCCCCAGGGATCCTTCAGGGCCAGGAAGGGTGAGGAGGAGGAAGGGCAGGGGGAAGGAGGAGGAGGAGGTGGAGGGGGGGAGGACTGACACAGATGAGGGAGGACACTCCAGGTGGTGGGACAGCTCAGAGGGAATTGGAAGTCATGAATATATTAACTGACAGGAGGGGGGAGTAATGAATTCAAATTAAATTATACGTGCCGAGCGCCGCACGTACGCCGGCGAACACACCGGGGATATTTCAAGGGGGCCCAAAATAATTACACCTTTCAAACGTGTTAGATAAAAAAGAGGAAATATGTGTAAGACATTTAGAGATGCAAAAAACACACAGCTGCCAAAGCGTGTGCTAAACTCGAAAGAAAGTTGGATGGCAGCACAAAGAGATGGTTGGTGTGCTGCCGTACCGTATATGTGTGTGCTTTTGTTTGTTTTGTTTTCCTTCCCGCTTCCCTTTGGCAGCGCCCTTGTCATTTTATTTCTATAATCTCAATCATTTGCATTGACGTTCAACATTTTATCCAACTAATGATAAATAAGCATGTAAGAAATTGAATTGAAGTGAATATTCTATTCATTTTTGTTTACGGTGTGATATTTCTACCGCTTTACTGAAGTCTACACTATGAGACAGCATTTATTGTTTTTATTTTGTGCGCTCTGCTGTAAGCATTAGATAAACAAACATTTGTTTAGAGGGAAAAAAATCGACGTAAGGGGGGCGGGCCCAGGCTGTTTTCTGGCCCAAGATAATTGGCTGTGGTAATTGGGCTGAAATCTAGTTTTTTTTTTGCCTGCCTGAAGCTTATGGGCTTGGCTCTTGGTTCTAGGGCCTGCCTTTTGGTCCAAGCGCTGCACACAGGGCTGGGCTCCCACAGGGCTACCGTCTGGGCAAGCATTTGGTCCTCAAGGCTGTGGGTAACACGGCTACAGTCCCAGGCTGACCCCACGAGGCAGGGCCACACAAGGATGTGGGACGGGGTCCATCTGTCTCTGCAGGGGGCTTGGGACTGACTGAGGCCAAGAGGCAAACCTATGACCCACACAACTCATCACCCCCCATTTCATTTCCCCCAGTCTGTCTCCTTCAGTCCCCTCTGCTGTGGTCTGGCGGGGGGGTGCAGCTGACCAGAGGGCAAACAGGAGCAAGGGATGATTGGTCTAGAGATCTACAATCAGGACAGCAGCCGCCCCTGAAACTGTATCCCTGCAGAGTAAAAAAAAAAAATCCTCCGTGTAAATTGACACAAACGGGCCTTGATGGGTACATTTCGGTCATTTTTTTTTTACAAGGGAGGATTTTTAACTGTGCAGTCAAGGAGAAGGACCAGGGCAATGGGAGGGGAAGAGACAGAGGGAGAGAAGAAAGGAGCAAGAGGGTGAAAGGCAAGAAGGGAGAGGGTCAAGTTGAGGAGGGAGTGCAAGGTGGTGGGAGGGAGAGAGAGAGGGAGGGAGACACAAGAGGGAGAAGGAGGAGAGAGGAGGGTCGGCCAAGCTTCTATACACTGCCTGAGGCGAGAGAGGGATAGAGGAGAGGAGAACTCCCCTGTCTATTGTTCAGCTGAGCCTATAAACAACACCCCAATCCCTGTGATCTGCTGAGCATTAGCCTGTCCACACAGCCAACGTACAGCACGCCAAGCCAACGCAAACACACCACATTTTAATCCATTAAGACCGGGAACGCATGCTGTGTGATTTTTAAGATTTCTCTGGCTATTCCAAAAAATCGTGAAAATGTGTGCAAATCTTTGAATATATATTTTTTTTAAGCGAACATTTGTAACTGTCAAATGTCTCAACAAATGTCTTCATTTTTCTGAAAAACTGTTGCTATATCAGTGGTGCTCAAACTGTTTCTTGTCAAGGACCCCCTAAATTATATGTTTTTGGCCGCC